>NC_069500.1:265814062-266011562 GCF_027579735.1 Bombina bombina | reverse complement strand
CTCCCCTCTCTCTCTCTCCCCTCTCTCTCTCTCTCTCCTCTCTCTCTCCTCTCTCTCTCTCTCTCCTCCTCTCCTCTCCTTCTCTCTCTCTCTCTCCCTCTCTCTCCCCTTCTCTCTATCTCCCCCCTCTGTCTCTCTCTCCCCTCTCTCTCTCTCTCTCTATCTCTCTCCCTCTCTCCCCACTCTCTCTCTCCCCTCTCTTTCTCCCCCCTCTCTCCCCTCTCTCTCCCCACATCTCCCCTCTCTCTCTCCTCTCTCTCTCTCTCTATCTCTCTCTCTCTCTACCACCCTTTCTCTCTATCTCCCCCCTCTGTCTCTCTTCTCCCTTCTCTCTCTCCCCCCCTCTCTCTCTCACGCCCTCTCTCTCTCCCCTCTCTCTCTCTCCCCTCTCTCTGGGCCACCCTCTGCCTCTCTCTCTCCCCTCTTCTCTCTCTCTCCCTCTCTCTCTCTCTCCCCTCTTTCTCTCCCCTCTCTCTCTCTCTCTCTGCTCTCTCTCTCTCCACATCTCTCCTCTTTCTCTCTCCCCTCTCTCCATCTCCCCTCTCTCTCTCCCTCCTCTCTCTCTCTCTCTCCCCTCTAGATCTCTCTCTCCCCCCGTCTCCCCCTTTTTCCACTGCCTACCACGGCCCTGCCCCCGGCCCCTCCCCTTCACAGGCCTGCACGCTAGGCCACGCCCCGTCACGGGCTTCCCGATAGGCCACGTCCCCTTCACACTCGGGTCACCGCCCCCAAACATGCGTGGCCAGGGCCCACATCTTCTCGTGGCTCGGCAGATCGGGTAGGGAATCCAAGGCTAGGTGTGTTTGTCCTCGTGCTGTCTCTACTGCACATGACAGCTTCGGACAAACACACTTGGTCTTTTATAGTATAGGATAGAGTCACTTGTGGGTGTGATGAGGAGCGGGTACAAACCTCTGTATTGCACAAATTAAAGTTGCAAAGTTTGGCGTGTTTTTTTTTTTCTGCAAACTATTAGTTTCACTAACAAGTTTAATTCAATTGTTGTATTACTCTTTGTATACATACGTAGTATATAAATAGATTGATTATTTTTTAGTATATTAAAATATACCACCTCGATATTAACCCCTACACCGATTGGACCTAGTAACTATGTCACACAGTACTTTGACCATTTTGTCTTATGAGTGCAGTAGTTATGCGTAAATAATTTCAATGAGAAACCTAAAGTTTGTTAAAAAGTTACAATTTATTTTACATGTTTGTATTTGGGCGGTGGGGGGGGCGGGCGGCCAAATAGTGGCATCAAATATACCAAAATGGGCCTAGATCAATAATTTGGGTTGTCTAGTTTAAAAATATATATAGTTTTCATTAGTAAATAAAATAAAAATAAAGGCTCTCTTTCTGTTTAAACAGAGTGATAGCAAAAATGCTAAACATTCTATGGGTACTTTGGAAAAGTTTTCTCTGAAATTTTCTGGTACTGAAAAGGTTAAGGACAATGTTTGAAAATCTCGATATGATGGTTTTAAATTGACCTGTAAAATTTTAGTGAGGCTTGCTGAAAAGATAATACAATGCAAGGCTCACAAAAGCCCTAACACACATGCAAAACTGCAATACAACCAGCCTTTCTTACCACTTCACCTCTCACAAAGTCCTCATTTCTGTTTACAAATAGTACTCTTGACCACATTCATTCTATTATTCCTCCTTTTTTCTATTGACCATTTTATATCCCTTTCAAAGCCTTGCTCACTTAACCTTTGTGACACTGCATTCGCTTCTTGGTTTAAGCCCCGTCTATACAGAGAGACCCATCTATACAGAGAGAAAGAAGCACTCAACCGGGGAACAAAGCTCAGTAGCTTGTTTTTTGGTGGGTCACCACCTGGGGGCAGCCACTTTTAAATAGAATTGTGCCTTTGACAAAGGAGATATGTTCTGAAGTATATTAGTCTGATCTTGCTAAAAATGGACTGTCTCAGTCTGATTCCACCTAAGATGGACTAACTGTCTGGGTCTTGCTAAACAAGCCCTGTCTAACAGATCATTGCCGTATGTGTTCCTTCTGCCTCAAACTAAACAGTACTACTGTCATTATGTTACCTGATGAAGAAGCCCTTGTGTGTTTTAATAGAAAACAACTTAAGAAGCAGTTATTTTGTTGTCTCTCCTCCATCACAAAATCAATACATTGTAATTTACATAATAGATCATTTGGGGCCTCATCTTTACTCTTCAAACTGCAATGCTCTAAAACACTCCCCTTTAGCATTTGTTGAATTTCCCCATTACTTTATATCATTTTGTAGGATGTTGTATTTAATAGTAAACTGTAACCCTTGTTTCAGCATAGTTTATTTTGTGTTATTGTTATGGGTCTTGAAGTATATATATATGTAATATATATGTTCCTCGCCTCCATATCAACAAATTAGTTATTGTCTGTCACTTTTCACCCATTCATTCTTGGGTGTAAATGGCAAAGAGTTATGACATAGGTTATCAGTGTCCTTGTAAAAAGTTATACCTTGTATTTCCTGACTTGTATCACAATTAGCATGGTCACTAATTTGAAGTTAACCTTATCACACTTACACCTACAAGCTTTGGTGCATCCTTGCCTAACCTTTTTTTTATTCTCACCATTTCTAAATGTATTAAATATCAATTGAAAGGGTTTAATTAGAAAAGCCCTTTGAAGTAGAAATCTAAATTATAACAAATATCTAAGTGAAAAAAGTCATATTGGGCCTGCCCATTCCTGCATCTCCTTAGACATTTTTTATCATGTTGATATCCATTAATTATTTCACCTTTTGCCTATCATGTTTTTTATATAATTTTGTACTATTAGTTATGCATTTTTGTACATGTAGAAATATGAATATATTGGAGTATTAGAAATAATGTAATAATGTAGCCCTTACTGAAAATCTTATTAGCACATTGATCCAGTTTACATATTATCATAATATCAATATTATTCATATAATTTATAAACCAATGCAATACACTTTCTGAACTTATTTCTCATATTACCCAAAATGCTTGTATAAAATCAATTTACTATAACATATCAGGGTAGTCACATTGCATTGTGTGTTAGTACAATAATAATTGTTGCCATATTTATTACTTTAATCAATACATAAGGCAGCTTGACTTAAAAAAAAAAAACTTCTTTAGCAGTAAGTTTTATTAATGTTGAATATGAAAACTATAAGACAGGCAAACAAAAGGTCTGTAAGTAATTTTAAAAGTATTTTTAAAGTAACCAGAAATAAGCAGATTAAACAGTAACAGAATACAGGGACAACTCTATTTGTATTCAACATGAAAAAGATAAAGCTTGGCACCATTATTTTGACTCTAATGTTAAATTAAATGGAAACAGCTCCAGACAGGTTGGTTGTACGGGCTTTTATAATAATGCTGAAATCATATTTGTGTTCAACTGATGCAGGAGAAATTCTCTTTCAAGTGAAAATTATATTGACAGCTTCTCTAAGTATTTCAGTGGATCACTTTAAAAAAGTCCACTGATATTTATATTTTCAAATACAGATATTAATAACACACACACTATATGGCAAAAAGAATGTACACACTAATAATTATTTAGTTTAGGAGTTTCAGCAGCCCACATCTAATACTAATGGTGCATAAGGCTCCAGCACATAGCTATGACTATTTCCAGTAGACAAACACTGACAGTACAATTGGGTAATACTGGCAAGCTCAGTGTCTGTAAGTGTGGCAGTTTCATAGGATGCCACCTTGCCCGCAAGTCAGCTTGTGAAATTTTAGCCCTACTAGATCTTCTCATGTCAACTGTAAGTGCTATATTTTGAAGCAGAAGTTGTCTGGGAGAGCAAAACAGCTTGGCCACAGAGGTGGTAGACCACACAAACTCTGTGTTTTGTGCTATATTTTAATGAATATATAACACACACACACACACAAATATACAGTACTGTGTAGTCAAATACGTTTATTTTCTTGGTAGTCAGATTAATCCCTCTGGAATTTCCGTTTCTTCCTAAACTTAATAGAACTTTGTATTTTACGTAATTCCATTTTTGCAACTCCTAATCATTTCTCATATGATCCTGATCTTTCAATTTATATATACTCACCTTAGCTTGTTTCAAATCCTCTTGTGCTCTTTTATAATCTTACTTCATTCTTTTTCTACCATTAATCTCATTCAATTTGATGAGCATTCACTGGCATAGTCATCCCATCTCTTTTGGAAATTCTCTAAGAGGGGGGTTATTAAAATTTGAATCTGGTCTTTTTTTAATTCTAAGTCCCCTTAGGATCATATTGGATTTCAATATTTTTTTTAGAGCTTGAAACTTCCCATTTTAGTTTTTGTTCCTTTAGTAAATTTATGTCATACTTTCCAAAGGCTTTATAGATTTTAGGATTATCATCACTGCTGTTACCTCAGCTCCTCCCTGTGAGGGAATTCCAAATATGTCATCAACATCATAGTTCCATTCATTAAGGTCAGCCAATATAATGCTCCCACAAAATGCTGAAAAAGGAAGCAGGGAGTCCTATAACCTATTGCATGTCTGTGCATGGTTTAGGGGAAAGACCACTAAGCATGGTCAGAAAATTATAATAAAAGAATCTTAACCAGCACTACACAAAATATTAAAAAAAACACACAACACCACCCAATAGAGGAAGGTAGTGTATGAAAAATATAGAAATCAACCACTCCTATGCACAGAGAATTAAAAAACTGATTAAGAAAAAAAGACTAACAAGTGGTTCTTAACCAGCACAGGAGGGTATTTATTGTCAATCAAAAATCATAGCTAATTAAGGAATAGGACACCCTGTTGTCAGGAAAGCATAGCATTTAACATACATTGCAACATATAGTAGGAGACTTAAGGACAAAATGCCTTTAAAAAAATGTCCAATGAACCAAGGGCAATAAACAGCAATAGCAACGTAGGGGCCGATTTATCAAAATCTGGCGGACATGTAGTTATGAAGCAGTTTTAAGTTAAGACAGCAGCTTCATAACTGCTGTTCTGGCAAGCTTGAAGGCTCCTCGCGCGGAGAACAGGGGCATCAGGGGCCATTCAGCCCTTGATAAATTGGTCCCTTAGGCTTAAATTAAAGGGATAGTAAAGTCCAATTTAAACTTTAATGCTTCAGATAGGACATGTAATTTTTTTTTTATATTTCTTTATTTACAACCAGCATTATGTACAATATAATCAAAAAAGAAAAAAGGAAAAGCACATCTTGTGCCACACATGACTGATTAACTTTGAAAGTAACATGAACCAGAACAACAGTAAATCATTATTAGTGTTATTAACCTCTCGAAAAATTGTGCCAATGTACATTGTCAATAAGATAAAAAGAAAAAAAAAGGAGAGAGAAAGAAGAGAACAAAAAATAAATTGTAAACTCTGCTGGGATTTTTTATTTTTCTCAACCACCTTAGATGACCGGATCATTTCTAATATAAAATCAGGTAGAACACAGCATACAACTAGTCAAAAAACAAAAGAAAAAATAAATAAATAAATAAACCAGGGGAGGAAAAAATAAAAAAAAAGAAAAAAGGGAGCAGGGATTAGTTAGTCCTCTCCCCTCTCCTCCGCATCTACCAGATGCCAAGAAGAACTATCTCTGAATTTTTAAATGGAAAAATCAAATAGTCAATCTCACTCTCATCGGAGTGGTTTTCAGTACTGCCCATTTATTAAAAAAAAATTTCCTTATAATCTTGAATTCCCTATCGGATGTATGTATCCTTTTGTTCTAGTATGCATTGTTTTTTTAAATGGTTCCTGACTTCGGTATAGTCTGAAGTGCTCTCGTTTTCCATTTCTTGCAGATCAAATATATAGTAGCTAAGATAGAGAGAATTACTAGTTTGTCATTATCCTGATAACTGCCTTCCATCTTCAGGCATAATATAATTTCATACAGTGATAAGGGAGGTGTCTTAATTTGTAATGTAGTTTTAAGACAATATTCTAATTTATTCCAGAAGCTTCTTATTTTTGTGCATGACTAGAACATGTGAATCAAATCTACCGGGGTAAGAGCATTTGGGGCATTTGTTAAATTGCTGATTATGTATTCTGAGGCCTTTCTCCGGAGTAAAGTATGTCCTGTGAAGAAGCCTAAGATGGGCCTCTCGCCAAGTAGCCGATTGCGTAGAGGAAGCTACTTTTTTTTATTGATAATTGAAGAGTTTTCAGGTCAATATTACTCTGGGGTATTAATGAGCTCCACACCAGTGCCATATTGTCCAGTAAAGAGGTACTTTTATTAGTACCAAGTGTACAATAACATGGGGCAATCGACATGTGGCCATTTTATGTTAGAGTTTTCCAGCTTACCTAATGCCCAGCAGCAGCATAGCTGTTTCATTAATTCGGCAGCAAAGTGCCTTATTTGCAAATAGGCGAATAAATCTTTATTGGGAAGATTGAATTCAATCTTTAATTCCTCAAAGGTCTTGATACATTTTCTATCTTTGTCTATTAAGTAGATTAGTCTGTCCAGGCCGTTATTGTGCCATTTAATAAAAATAGCTGAGTTTATACCTGCTTGGAATCGCGGGTTCCCTATCAGAGGAAGGTGTTTTGAGGAATTGCTAGATATTGAAAGAGATTTAGTTAGCTTCCACCATGCCTTAATAGGGTTAAATATTGTTTTAAGTCTTTTAATATTAGCTGGCAGCTCCTTTGGTGAGGAGTGAATCAGGGCCACTGGGAGGTAGGGCTCACAGACATTTAGTTCTAGCTCATTGTTTAAAATGTAGTTTTTGGTGTAAATCCAGTCAGCTATTATACGTGCTAAGAAGCTGAAATTGTAAGATCTAATATTTTGTAATGCTAAGCCTCCGAATTCTCTTGGTAGAGTAAGTTTGGTAAGTGATATCTTGGGCCTTTTCCCTTGCCATATAAATTGTCTAAGTATTGTGTTAATAAGGCGAACATCCTTTTCAAATAAAATTAATGGCACGTTCTGGAGGATATAAAGAAGCTTGGGGAGAAGGACCATTTTGAATAATTCTGATCGACCAGAGATTGACAGGGGCAAATTCTGCCAAGTTTTAAGTTTCTCCTTGATGGTAATTATTATAGGAGATATATTAAGTTTGTATAGATCTCTTAAATTAACCGGTATGTGAATCCCTAAATGCTTAAACGAGTCTGTAACCATTCTAAATGGAATATTTAAGATGGAGGTACTTTTTTTCCTGAGCCAAAGTATTTCTGATTTTAACTTGTTCACCTTGTCTCCCGAAAAGGAGCCAAAGTGATCAGTTATTTGGAGAAGTTTTGGTATATTTACTTTTGTATTAGATAAATAAATTAATAAATCGTCAGCGTATAATCCAATTTTTATCTCATAGCCTTGGATCTTTATGCCATCTAGAGATTCCCTTATCATAATTGCCAAAGGTTCAATAGCTATGTCAAAAAGAAGCGGGGAGAGAGGGCAACCCTGACGCGTACCTCTATCCATTGCTACTGGAGCAGAGATAGTATCATTTATTATCAGTCTCATTTGGGAGTGATTATGCAAGTTTCCTACAAATTTAAGAAAATTACCTATGATCCCAAATTTTGTTAAAGATGTTGTTATGTGGTTAAAGACTACAGAATCGGGGGGCGGAGCCGACTGCAGACAGAGCCAGACGTGTCTCTATGCAGCTCCTGGCTCATGGATATAATTATATGATTTTATTAACTCATAAAGGGCTTAAACTTTTGCCTTGCTATATCAGGGAACAACGGCTGTCTATTATACTCCTAAAGACTCCGGAGACAAGCTGGTAGCTGAACGTATAGCTGATATCTCTCCCTAACCTGTGCCACGTGGACTTTTCAGAAGCTACCTACCCTCAAAGGCACTGCGGATATGGAGGCACTAGATTATTGGGAAAGAAGCACCAAACAGCTCCTAAAGAGGCATTATCAGAGCCTGAAAGAGGACCTTATGCACATACTTTCTGCCTGCATGCTACCGCCGGAATGTCTAGTTTTGGGCACTGGCCCTGTGCAATACAGCAGAACCTGCGCTACACCCACATCCAAGTCCCGGGAAAAGCCAGAGATACCCTCGAGCAAACCTGCATCGACCTCCCGACATTGTAAGTGGGGACAAGTATCGGATGTGTCCCCTGAGTTGACTAAACAGCCGGAATTGGGAGCTGTTGTGGCGTCGCACTCTAACACCTTGAGCGCACAGGAGGACATACCAGTTCAGACGCTACCGGCTCCCCGTGATCTCTCAGCTCGGCCTCAAGTTGGTACTACACTATACGGGATTAGCTTGAAAGAGACTGTACAATCTAACTACACGCCTGGAGAGGGGGTCTGTGTTTTGGGTGATGACAGCCTCCGAGGAAGATCTCAGACACATGCAGATATGGCACAAGCTTCTGCAAAGAGCGGATCAACTGTGAGTCCTCATCTCACTCGTGGCGACATTTCAAGCAACATTACTGGAACTTTTGACTTGGGCTGTGGTCTGGTCTGGGTTATTGAAGGTCTTGCTCCCCTGCTAACGGTAACTACATCACAACAATGGTGCGAAGTACAGACTCCCCTAAGTCTCACGAATACTAAAATCTACAGCATTGGTTATGTTGACTGTCCCTATTACTGCTCCCCTTACGCAGTTGGAGTAGGTTAAAACAGCAGGGAGCCTTACAATGAGTAGGAGATGAGTCCTTAATTAGTCTTTCTGAGATTCTCCTTCACATAACTTATAGCGTGATACATTTATCGATACCTTTGCAGCCATGTGGGTCTCTGGCATTGACACTCCTATGGACTAAGTTTATGATTGTGTGATTCACATGGTAGATGTATGTTATTTGTTTATAATGTCTAGTTTACTTTGCAGTGACACGGAGCACGGGCCCCTCAGCTAGTGCTTTAAGCTTAGCATATCAATATAACTACCAATTCTGTACAAGGTACATTGTGTTGGGTGGTGTGTGCTCCATGGATCATTAGGGACATGCAAATTCAGGTATCCTGTGTGTGTGACCAGCCTGTTCATGTTATTGGCATTATTTAGTCTGCAAGATATGATTAATTCACAGTTCTCCCAATGTTTTATATTTTTATGTTGCTTTTTAGCTATACTGTTAGAGTTGTATGTTTGTAAGATTGCCTGGCAGCTTACTCTTAGCTACTATAATTATATCCACTTATCTATATAAATAAATATACTTCTATATACCCCCAACACGATTATACATGGCTCATAGCAAATAGTTGATTAAGTTTCATAGCTCATCTATATTACATCTTCCTGGTGTGTCTACACTAGGGATATGGAGTGTGTAGTCTATCATATTTCATTCACTCCAGTATTCCCTTATCCTATTTATACTCGTGTATATCCCACATGGACCCTTCTAAACACTAATATAAGCTGTTACTTTATAGAGACAACTACTTTATCTCTTCCTTATTACAGCATTTATTTAAAACCTCCTATTTGGCTACACTTACTTAGCAAGGATACCCTGATCCATATCATACCCGAGAGTTTTCAGCCATCTCACAATACTCTGTATAAGGGTTTCTAACTATAACTTGCTGGTTTACCAGGTCTATGACTATTTGACTTATGTGTTTATGCTCTGTATTTATTCATCTCCACATGTATCAGCACAGACTTTTATGGGGGTTACTGTTTGTCCTTCACACATTATGTTATCTCTGCTAAGTTTTTAAGTAACGTTTCCTTTTATCAAGATCAAACCTCATATGGGCTTATCAGCTTGAAGCTTATATATACTGTGTTTATTCTATCTCATGTGAATGTTGTTAGTAGCTAATGTATATGTCTTACACTTTCACATTGTATTTCTGCCATGTTATACCTGATAGCTAGTTTTGAGAGTGTATGTACATAATGCCTATATATGAATTGTTAAGCATAGCAGGTACTTGATCTGGTTAGGATTAGCAGACCCATAGATACTTTGGTTACGTATATAAATTACTATACCCTGAGCAATCTCTGTTCCCCCTATTAACTACATTAACAACAGATTGGGCCTCGCTGTCCATCCCTTTAGCTCGGTAATACACTCTATATCCATCCTTGGCACTCAATGATTTTGATTTTGATATAATCCAGGCTCCGCCCTCCCATTCCCCTCCCCCACTCCACTTCGAGCGGCTCTTGCCCGCTGAACTCCCTTTCCCCTTCCCCGCCAACTTGGTCCAAAAGCGGCCAACCAACAGCTAATCACCACTTGCCCCAATTTTCCTTTTAATTCAATTAAAACTAACCATACAAGCTGCAATGTGGTGACCAGGTTTATTATTCATATAATATAAAAATGAGGTTTCATTACTATCTGTGATTTTACCAGTTATCTATACCCTACAATAATACTTTTGTTGACTGATATTTCCTACAAATTTCTTTATTCACAATTTGTACAATAGGAATACCAGATGCAGTTACATGCCATATGGTTGCTGTTGTCAGCCGTTTAGGAATCAGTCCGGGGTGCAACCCAACTGCTAGCGTGAAAAGTAAAACACACGCTAGCACACTGAGAAATAACCAGGACGTGACCCACTCAGGAAACAAACAAGATAGGTTACAAAAAATAATAATTGTTCTTATACGCTGGAAAGCCACAAAAGTGAAAACGTCCCTTTAAGCAGGTTTGTAACATATAAAGATAATGCTCTGTTTGCAGCTTGTAAAAGTAAATGTCCCTTTAAGCAGACTTGTAACAAACAAAAGACAAAGTTCTCTTTTGCAGTTTGTGAAAGTAAATGTCCCTTTAAGCAGGCTTGTAACAAACAAAAAGACAAAGTTCTCTTTTGCCGCTTGTAAAAGTAAATGTCCCTTTAAGCAGGCTTGTAACAAACAAAAAGACAAAGTTCTCTTTTGCAGCTTGTAAAAGTAAATGTCCCTTTAAGCAGGTAGCAAAAAAACAAAATAAGCTTACTTTAGACAAGGCAGTAACAGTGCATTAGACTGAAGATGATTCAGACAGGCAAAGGAAATTATATCCAAGAGTTAGATTGAGGGATAAGGCATAAGCTAGGTCAGGCAGGCAGTAGTCGGTATCCAGACATCAGTAGCAGGGATAAGGCAAAAGCTAGGTCAGGCAGGCAGTAGTCGGTACACAAGTATAGAAACAGATTCAGGTAAAGTACTCACAAACGCCAGAGAAATCAAACAAACGGGCCCCGAGTAAGATCTCCCGCCGTGGTTTAAAGGCAGGAGCGGCGACGTCATCAGAGGGGTGTGTCAGAGGATGCGTCACGTTGCTAAGCAACGTGACGTCACTCACACTGAGAAGATCCGGGAGCCGCTGTGACACGGCGATGAACGGAAAAATCATGACAGCACCCCCCTCCTCAAGGACCCCTCCGGGGGACAGGACCAGGCCTAGCAGGATGAGACTTGTGGAAGGCCTTTATTAAAGTAGGAGCATTTACTTGATGAGCCGGCTCCCAGGATCGTTCCGTGACTGGATAACCTTTCCAATGAATGAGATAATACAATTTCTTGCCACGGAGTTTGGAATCCAGAATATGGCTGATCTCAAATTCAGGGTGTCCATGGACAAAAAGAGGTGGAGGCTTGGAAAGAGGTTTAGAATACCTGTTAGACAGCATAGGTTTTAGAGAGAGAACTGGAATACCGGATGGACTTTGAGAGTCTTGGGTAAAGCCACCCGGTAAGCAGTGGAACACACTTGACCCAGTATTCGAAAGGACCCACGTATCGTGGTCCCAGTTTGGTAGAAGGTTGTTTCAGGCGAAGAAAACGAGAAGAAATCCAAACTTTATCACCAGGACGATACTTGGGAGCCTTCTTCCGTCGAAGATCTGAAAAGAACTTGTAATGTTTAGAAGCTACAGAAAGGATACGATGTATTCTCCGCCAATGTCGAGTTAATCTTCGGGCAGAAAGATCAGAAGCAGGATTTTCTGTGGAAGAAGTATGCAAAGGAAATGTTCTGGGCTGATATCCGTAGGTCGCAATGAAAAGGAGAGGTCTGAAGGGAGGAATTATACCGGGCGTTACTGAGCCAATTCAGCTAATGGAAGGTAAGAAGTCCAGTTAGAGTGAAAAATGATCCAAATAATGTCTAAGATATGTTTCAAGACACTGGTTTACCCCCTTTCAATCTGGCCGTTTAGATTGTGGATGATGTGAAGTAGACAGAGATATTGTAGTTCCAAAGTGTTTACAAAGTGATCTCCAAAATTGGGAAACAAACTGTACCCCTCTATCTGAAACAATATCCAGAGGAAATCCACTGGATTCTTACAATATGCAAAATAAAAGTTCAGAAAGTCTTTTGGCAGATGGTAATCCTGGTAAGGGAAACAAAATGAGCAGTCTTAGTGAACCTGTCGACCACCACCCAAATAGTGTTGTTTCCAGCTGACAAAGGAAGGTCGGTAATAAAGTCATGGATACATGAGTCCAAGGCTGATGAGGTATGGGCCAACGGTTGAAGCAAACCCTGAAGGAAGTTGACGAGGAGTCCTTGTTTATGGCACATTGTGTGCATACTGAGACGTAATCTTTAACATCTTGAGAGAGAGTGGGCCCACCAGACATGTTGTTTGAGATTTCGAGCGGTGTTACTGATGCCAGGAATGTCCAGAAGGGGACTATCATGAGCCCAAAATAGAAATCTTGGAACGGAGGCGTTCAGGAACAAAGAGTAAACACCATCAGGAGGTTTACAGGACAAAGGAAGATTCCCTTTGAGCAGACTGTAAATCCTTGTAACCAGGAAGTTGTTTAGCTGGGCTATGACATCATGAGGTTGGAGAATGGTAACCAGACTCAGGAATTGGGGTATCTTGAAATTGTCTGGAAGGGCGTCTGCTTTAATATTTTTTGAAACCAGGTATATAAGACAAATTATAGTGAAACCGGGAGAAGAATAAAGACCAGCGCGCTTCGCCTGGAATTCAATCGTCTTGGCCGTTTGAGATAAAGAAGGATTTTTATGATCAGTGAGTATGGTAAACGGCAAAGAAGTACCCCTCCAGCCAATGCCTCCATTCGTCCAAGGCCATTTTAATGGCAAGCAACTCTTTATTGCCTACGTCATTAGTTAAATTCAGAAGGATGTGAATTTTTTAGAGAGAATCCAAACAGGATGAATCTTTCCAGTATCCGGTATTCGTTGAGAAAGAACAGCTCCAGCAGCAAACAGAGGAATGCATTCAACCTTCCAGGTATGACCTGAAAATCTGGATTTGGGTGACGGAGAATAGGTGCAGAAGGAAAAAGCTTCTTTGAGAGACTCAAAGCCTCAATAGCCTCAGGAGGCCATTTTTTTACAATTTTGCCCTTTCTAGTGAGAGAAGTAATGGGGAGAAGTAAATAGCAGCAAATCCTTGATGAACTTCCTGTAATAGTTGGCGAAGCCGAGAAATCGAGTTGCAAAGCCTTCAGAGAATCAGGTCTAGGCAATCCAAATGGCAGAAAGTTTAGTAGGATCCATTTCAAATCCAGATGCAGATATTAGCATAACCCAGAAAGGGGTATGGATTTTGATGGAAAGAAACATTTCTCCAGTTTAGCATAACAGATGGTAATCTCTTAAACGTTGAAGTACTTTCCTGACGTGGTGCTCATGATCTTGGTGGTGTTTTTGAGAAAAAATCAAGATATCGTCAAGGTAGATGATGACAAAGATATCAAAAAATCACGAAAAAATCTCGTTTACTAAATGTTGAAAACAGCCGGTGCATTGCATAGCCCAAAAGGGCATGACCTAGATATTCGTAATGCCAAATCGAGTGTTAAAAGCAGTCTACCATTCATCTCCTTTGCGTATACGGATAAGATTGTATGCACCACGTAGATCTAGTTAAGTATAATATGGTGGCTCCCTGAAGATAAGTAAAAAGTTCAGGAATAAGGAGGTAGAGGATAACTGTTCTTGATGAGTAATCTGTTTTAGTCCTCTGTAATCAATACAGGATCGTAATCTGCCATCCTTCTTCCCTACAAAAAAGAAAACCAGCCCCTACAGGGGAAGAGGAGGGTCGGATAAATCCTCCTAGCCAGATTGTATTTAAATATATTCTTCCATAAGCCACGTTTTCATGTTTAGAAAGTGGATATGTCTTGCCTCGAGGATAGGTAGCCCCAGAAGGAGATCAATGGGACGTGAGGAGGAAGACGTTCAGCTTCCTTTTTGGAGAAAACATCCACAAAGTCATGATAAGGCATAGGTAGAGAGTCCGGAGTTTCGATTGTGAGAAACAATAGTGAGTGGTAACTTGGTGATCTTTTGACGAATTTAGTCTGGCATGTAGATCCCCAATGAGGTGAGTTCACCAAAAGTCCAAGAAAAAGTAGGATTATGTACTTGGAGCAAGGGTAGAGTCCCAAGATAATGGGAAATTGAGGCAGTAGGAATGACATCATAAACAAATTTGTCTCGGAATAAATATTCCAACAGTGAGAAGTAAAGGTTTAGTAGCAAACTGAATGTATCCGGAACCAAAAGGATCTCCCACTAATCGTAGAGACAGAAATTGAATACTCTTTCTTTAGTAAGGGTATAGAGTGAGTAGAGACAAATGTTGGAGTCAAATGAACACTCCTCCAGCACCAGAGTCGATAAGAGCTTGGGTATGAAATTTTACTATGTCCAATTTGAAGGGTTACTGGAACAAAGAGTTTCTTTGTATAGGGAATGACTACTTTTTTGGCTTAACTCAGTTTCCCCTGGACTAGAGTTAAGCCCTGGCTTTTACTGGCCTGGTAGGGACAATCCCTTAATAAATGCCCTTTAAGGCCACAGTACAAACACAAAGCCAAGAGAACGTCTTCTCAAGCGTTCAGTCTCTGTTAATTTTATACTTCCCACTTCCATGGGTTCAGCCTGATCAGGGAGTAGGAGAGGCAGGAGTGACTGGATTAGAAAAACGAGGAGCCAAACGGAAAAGGAGTTACGTAGTTGATGACCTCTGTGTCTATCCTTTCTTGTTGGCGTTCATGAAATCTGGCGTCGGGACTGATACAATGATTTATTAAGGCTTCCAAGGATTCTGGAAGTTCCCGATACACCCAATTCATCCTTGAGACGCTCAGAAAGTCCCTTTACGAAAAGCGGCTCTAAGTGCTCCCTGATTCCAAGTAGTTTCAGAGGCAAGGGTGCGGAACTCAATAGCGTATTGATGAACTGGTTTGACTACCTTGTCGTAAATCCAAGAGAGTAGCTTCAGCAGCGGATGACCTTCCAGTTTATCAAATACATTTGAAAACAACAGAGGAGAAATGTATCTACATCCAAAAGTATAGGGTCATTCTTTTCTAGCAAAGGTGATACCCAAGCCAAAGCTTTTCCTTTCATTAAGGTAAATAAGAAATGTGATTCTAGAAGAGGGCTAGACAGTAGACAAAAAGAGTAGGGCTATTTCGGAAAATGGAGACGGCATGATTCAGAAACCCCTACAATCTTCAGGATTCCCATCATACTTATCCGGAAGAGGTATCCTGGGACTCAATTGTTCTTGAGACTGGTTGTTTGGAATCGAAGGAGGTAATGCCCCGTTTGTAATGTCAGCCCCCCGTTTAGGAATCAGTCCGGGGTGCAACCCAACTGCTAGCGTGAAAAGTAAAACCACACGCCTAGCACTCTGAGAAATAACCAGGACGTGACCCACCTCAGGAAACAAACAAGATAGGTTACAAAAAATAATAATTGTTCTTATACGCTGGAAAGCCATAAAGTGAAAACGTTCCTTTAAGCAGGTTTGTAACATATAAAGATAATGCTCTGTTTGCAGCTTGTAAAAGTAAATGTCCTTTAAGCAGGCTTGTAACAAACAAAAAGACAAAGTTCCTCTTTTGCAGCTTGTAAAAGTAAATGTCCCTTTAAGCCAGGTAGCCAAAAAAACAAAAATAAGCTTACTTTAGACAAGGCAGAGTAACAGTGCATTAGACTGAAGATGATTCAGACCAGGCAAAGGAATTAGATCCAAGAGTTAGATTGAGGGATAAGGCATAAGCTAGGTCTGGCAAGGCAGTAGTCGGTATCCAGACATCAGTAGCAGGGATAAGGCAAAAGCTAGGTCAGACAGGCAGTAGTCGGTACACAAGTATTAGAAACAGATTCAGGGTAAAGTACTCACAAACGCCAGAGAAATCAAACAAACGGCCCTGAGTAAGATCTCCCGCCGTGGTTTAAAGGCAGGAGACGGCGACGTCATCAGAGGGGTGTGTCAGAGGATGCGTCACGTTGCTAAGCAACGTGACGTCACTCACACCGAGAAGAATCCGGGGAGCCGCGGTGACACGGCGATATGAACGGATAAATCATGACAGCTGTTTGGTTATTCCTCTGGAGAAGCACAGAATCTATGTCCAGAATTGTTATACTCTTATTTCTCACTATGTTTATGAGTATACTATGTATGCTCCAATGTTAATACCCTTACTCTCAATGGATGAGAACATTTTTTGTAATATTTCTTATAACCTCAATAAAAAACATTAATAAAAAAAAAAAAGACTACAGAATCGAACGCTTTCTCTGCATCAATCGACAAGACAGCTAGGTCAGGGAGGCCCTCCCTCCCCGTATCGGAGGAAGGGAAGTTCTGAATATAATCAATGGTAACGAGAAGCTCTCTGACTTTTGCTGCTGAATTGCGCTTATTCAAGAAAGAAAGATGGGCTGCAATCTAGTTGCAAGGATAGAAGACATAATTTTATAGTCTGAGTTAAGCAAAGCAATTGGTCTGTATGACTCTTTTTTGCATAGGATCTTTCCTTCCTTTAGGATCATAAGTTGTAAATGATGAGGAAAAAAGAGGGGTGAAACTGGTTTACCATTGACATAGATCTCATTGTAAAGATTACTCAGGTAAGGTGCTATTTCTGCTGATAGAATTTTATAAATTCATTTGGCAGCCCATCCGGGCCTGGAGCTTTATTAGGGGAGAGTTTGAGGATTTCTTTCTCTATTCTCTTCCTTTAGGATAGGAGAGTTGAGACTGACAATTTCCTCGGCTGAGACTGTTGTATGGATATATGATTTTGCTCCAAAACTCAGCAGCTTTCACATCATCATAGCCTTTACAGGTATATAGATCCTGGTAATATTCTAGGAATATATCAGAAATTTCATCAGACTTTAATATTTGCTTCCCATTGTTTTGAAGTTTTTCAATGGTTAGTTTCTTTCCTTCATTTTTAAACTAATTTGGCTAACATTTTTCCAGGATTTATTACCAAATCTATATAGTTTAGCTTGGAATCTGAGTTCTTTTCTGCGTTTCTTGGGTCATATGAAGGTGTCTCTTGGCACTTTTGGCTTGAATATATTTTGCCCAATTTTAGTGTTTTTTTTTTCAAGTAAGGAAATGATTATATGAGTTAATCAATGTATTATAGATTTCCTTTTCTCTTGCCTTCACCCTTCTTAGTAAAAATGGCAACATAAGCAATAATTTCTCCTATTAACACTGCTTTAGCAGTCTCCCAGAATATATCTGGATGCCCTATATAATCACTATTAAGATTAGCATATTCTTTAAACTTGTTTCTGATCCATTCTTTGAATTTGAAGTCTGTTGTTAAATAGTAAGGGAAAAGAAATCGTGACAGTTTAGGCTTTAAGTGACCAATATGGAGCTCAAGGGAAATAGGCCCATGATCGGAAAGAATAATCGGCGTAATCCCTGCTTTTACTTTTGTTATAGCTAGACGTTCATCAGTTAGAAATAGGTCGATCCTGGAAAGCGTTTTGTGAGCTTTGGAGAGACAAGTATAATCCTGAGTATCAGGATTCTGAATTCTCCATATGTCACGTAATGCCAAGTTTTGCTTAATTTTATTAAAAATTTTAGTATCTAGACTGTCTTTCTTCTGCTTCAACTGTATGGGATTTCTTCTGGACCTGTCTAGGGGAGATTGTGGTGCCATATTAAAATCTCCTCCTAAGATCAGGTATCCTTCAGTAAGTAATAAGAGTTTAGTCTGAATGAGGTTCCAAAATTCTGGATCAGAAGTGTTTGGTCCATATATATTGCAGAGTGTATAAGTTTCCTGAGCGGCCTTAAATTTCACCAGAACATACCTCCCTTCCGAATCCGCCTCAGAATACAGAATTTCCATTTGGGATTTTTTTCCCTATTAATATGGCTACACCTCTCTTTTTCCTAACACTTGGTGCTACAAAGACTTCTTTAACCCATTGAGCTTTTAACTTTAAAGATTCCTCTAAGTTTAGGTGGGTTTCTTGTATGAGACCAATATCTGCTTGGGCTTTGCGTAGGTGGGAGAGTATTGCTTTCTGTTTAATAGGAGTCAAGATGCCCCCTACATTCCAGGATATTATTTTTAATTTATTTACCTTTTGTGCCATTTATTTGGTGAGGGGAGGGGGAGAAAGAGAAAAAAAAAAAAGGGAAAAAAAGGAAACATACATAACCCACGAACATCCCTATCCCAAGGGAGTACCCCGGTCATAGACCTTATTCTCTTTTTAAGCCACATAGTCATCACCTATTTAAGGTTATGGGTTCAGAGTCTTAAAGAAATCCTCAGCCTTCTGGGCATCATCAAATAAATGTACAGTATCGTTCATTTCAATTCTAAGTTTAAAGGGATATATTAAAGTGGCTCAATGTCCATTTTGTATGAACTTTGTACAGATCGGGGCGAGCTCTCTTCTCTTAGAGGCTGTATGAGCCGAGAAATCTTGGAAGATCAAGATCCTGGCATTATCTATGAGGATTGGCTGGTTTTTGCGGTAGAATTGCAGTAGCATATTTTTATCTTGGAAATTAAGTAATCTTGCAATAACGGGTCTGGACCGATTATTATCTTTATTATCTGGGCGAGGAGGACCTATTCTATGCGCTCTTTCCACTAAAATCGGATGATAGGTTGGAGGGATCTTTAGGGTCTTAGTGAGTGTATCTGATATAAAATGATATAAATTATCATATTGCTTATCCTCTGGAAGGCCTATTATTCAGATGTTGTTTCTTCTGGAGGGATTTTCCAGATCCTCCAATCTATCATAGATTTTTTGAATATTACCATTTGAGGTCTCAAGTTTAGAATTATGAGCTGTTGTTAAATCCTCCAAATCTGACACCCGCTGTTCTACTTCCTGCAATCTGTTGGAGAATTGTCTGACCTCATGAGTTAGCAGGGAGATATCTTGTTTAATTTCTGCCCTTAGTGTGTCAAATTTAGGTGCAAGAGCGTCAGAGATGCTAGTAACAAGGCTCTGCATATTAATGAGTTCAGGTATAGATACCATTTGAGTAGTTGTAGAATCAGTTAAAGAGTCTTGGGTATTCTTAGACTTCCTATCTCTATTTCTAGCTGCCATGCCTGGTGAAGGTGTCTAAGAAGAAGTAGAAAGAAATTTATCCATGTGCTACGTGCCTATTTGTGATATAGAGAGAAAAAAAGAAGAAAATAAAAATAAAAAAATAAAAAAATAAAAAGGAGGGGGAGTGATGGCAAATTATTTGTCGGTGAAGAAAAATAGTAATCTGTGAGTGATAAAAATAGAAGTGAATGTGAGTATCTCAGAGGGAGCTAGACCCTAAAAGTGAGGGTGTGATAGTGTGAGGTGACAAGGAAGGGTGGGTGTGATATTAGTGGTGAAAAAAAAAATGACAGGGGACAGAAAGGGTGTGATTTTATCTAATAATAATCTGTGAGTGATAAAAAATAGGAGTGAATGTGAATATCTCAAAGGGAACTAGTCCCAAAAAAGAGGAAAAGGTGAGGATGTGATAATGTGGGGCGGCGAGGAAGAGTGGGTGTGATATTAGTGGAAAAAAAAAATTGTATGACATGGGACAGAAAGGGTGTGATTTTATCTTTTGTATGAACTACCCTGTTAATGGCTGTTATAGTGTAGTATAGAATAAGTGTTTTATATTTATTCTATTTATAGTTATAAGTGTTCAGGTTATAGTATTAGATTTGTTGAGGCAGAAAGAGAAGGCAGGGAGAGATATCAAATGAGGTTGGAGTGTTTATTATTTTAAAAAAGGCTAAGATTTGTAAAGTTAGCAGCAATTTGAAATGCTCGCATTCTAGAAGGTGTTTAACCCAATAATTTTTAACCCAATAATTTTTCCTGTTAGTTTACTGCTAGTGTTAACAGCAGATTAGTTTAACTAATATACTATTTTTGTAGCTAGAAAAAATCACCTTGGTTATGGATTTTCAAGTTCAGGCACACATTAATCACTTAAAAGAAGAACAGTTCATTACACTATCAAGAAAATTTACTTTTCACAGTTTTGTTGTACGCTAGCACAATAATATAGAATCTTTCTCTTCTTATCTTTCTGCGATTTATTTATTATAATTTGTATGACTTCACCTGAGTTGTAGGTATAATTTAATTAACTTTATAATTTCCTTATAAAAATAGCATCTAAATTCTTATAGATCAGAACCTGTTTAGGCTATTTCGATCCTATCTCTAAGGATTTTACTTCAGTAGTTCAGATTAGCTATAGTTTATTACAGCATACTACAACATTCACAAGTGTAGTTTCTGTCTTTTCATTTAACTAGAAAGCTAAGCTTCATTGAACCATACCATTTAACATGTTTGATACCCACTGAATTATATACCTAGCTAAGTTAAATTACAAAAGAAAAAAGTGTTATACTGATTGGCAGTAGAAGGAAGAAGGGAAAGAGGAGGAGTGTCAATCACCTTTAAGCTGCTATATCAATACAATGAGATATAATAGTTTTTGGAAACTTCTAAGAGTTGTATGTCCTCGGTTCACATCAAGAATCAGTTGATACAAAAAAATGAAGACAATTGTTAATCTTAACCGTATATTTTTACAAGTATCTGTTTTGTAGCAAGCTTATGTTAGAGAGTGTCTTGGACTAAAAAAACCACAATACAGCCGTTACTTTTTACTGCAGAAAGAGCAAAAAATCTGTAACAGCTGAATCTTTTTCCCTCTGCACCTTTCCCTGGCTTCCTTAGCTTCTGAATTAAGAGGTTCTTTCTTACTCCCTTTCCCTCCTCCCTACCCCTCCTCGCTTTCTATGTAGTTTCAATATGGATTATCGGATCGCCTTGGATAGAGATGAGAAAAAAAAAAAAGGGGGTTGTACGAGACAAACCCAGCTAATTTAAATTGCTTACGCAGATTTAGCTAAGCAGATAATTAACTTAATGCCTAGTATTAGATAAGGTGAAAAGTCAATGCTATGTAATATAAAAAAAAAAGAAAAGCCACAAAGTTAATAGTTAGGTGGTGTGTTTGGAAGAGGAATCAGTGTCCATCTACCGACATTTGAACATTGTGGATAATTGTAGATAAGTTAAACCAAGTCCAGACAGTGGTACTAAGAGAGGTCTAATGTTTATACAAGAAACAGTAGAATTATGTCCCCTTATTTAGACTTGGCCATTTCTGCTCCAGAGGGCCATAATTTAGGCAGTGTTGCTTTATTTTCTCTTTTCTCTCTCCCGATACTTGACCCGCTCTACCCCCTGTATGTAAGAGTAAGTCACTGTCCAAGGGGGGAGGGGAGGAAGTGGGAATAAAAAATTAGGCTGTAAACATTACCCGCTGCTGTCTCCTGGTGAGCTTTGGAAGCTGATAGACCTTTCTCCAATGTGACCCCCCTCACGCAGCACCGGTGGGAGGGGGAGCGCTTGAGCGATCTTCACCTGGGATAGGGAAAAGCACCCAGCTGCCTTGAATCCGGAGCGGTGCTTGAGAGCGAGGAGCCAGGGCAACCAATCCAAGACCAGGAAAAGGTAAGAGTGCTAGTCCGTGCCCCTCAAGCAGCACCGGTGGGAGGGGACACCCGGAGTAACGGAGCACAGAGCCCCTCTGACCCCTTTCACCCTCTCCGCAAGTAGGCACAGCACGGATCAGCCTGGGTTCGCCCAGCCAGGTGGGAGCTTCAATTCTGCAGCCGGGGCAGCAGAGCAAGCAGGGAAGAACCAGGCGGTCACAGGATTCTCAGTCTCAATGTACGTAGATGACGGGTAGGTTCCTGCTCCAAGCCCGGCAGCCACCACTGAGTTGGTCACTAAGAAGGCTTCATTCAGATAGGTCTTTCAGCGGTTTAGTGAAGCAGCCTCTGCTTTGATTCAGATACAGAGGCAGATTAACCCGACTGGGTAGGAGGAGAGAGAGAAGGAGAGTCAGGGCATGTAATTTTAAACAGCGTTCTAATTTACTTTTATCATCAAATGTGCTTTGTTCTCTTGTTATTCTTAGTTGAAAGATAAACCTAGGTAGGCTCATTTGCTTAAAGGCTGCCTTTCATTTGAATGCATTTGACAGTTTTTTTACAGCTGGAGTGAAGTTATTTATGAGTCAGCACTAATTGGCTGAAATGCAAGTCTGTCAAACGAACTGAGATAAGGAGGTAGTCTGAAGAAGCTGAGATACAAGGTAATCAAAGAAGAAAAAAGTACATTTCTATAACAGTGTTGGTTATGCAAAACTGGGGAATGATAAATAAAGGGATTATCTTTCATTTTAAACAATAACATTTTTGGTGTTTACTATCCATTTAAGGCTTAGCTGACTGCACAAGATAATCTTCAGTGAGATGCAACACAAAAGGGGGAAATCTGGAAATATCAGCTGTAAGTAATAATAGAGGACTGAAGACCACGATGATATTAGGCAACTCTTAATATGTATACACATATTAACACATAAATATACTGTATATATGTATATAAGCACATACATATATATTTACTGGAAACACACAGTCAGTAACCATGGACCACAATGTAAAAGCACCCTACAGCCGCCAACTATAGCCCACAGAAACTGCTTGTGTATTTCTTATTTTATTAAAAAATAAAAATGCTAGAATTTTTTTTTTTTTTTTTTAAATATACATCACTGTATTTTGGGAGCATTTGGGGCACACATAAAATTGTAAACCTTGTACTTGCTGGTTATTTATTGAGCACTACTTATAATCTAGCCCTTTGTGTTGTGCTTGAGCACAACACGTAACTAATAACCTTGTAATGTGAGCGATAATAGCGCACTCTGCGCTATCTATTCAAAATACAGAGCACGCTAAAAAAATGTTGGCCTCATTAAAGTTCTCTGGTAAACCTTTTGTTACCATTCATTTGTTATGCCAGATTGTGAGCTATTCTTAGCACAGGGTGCGTTATCCTTAGTCCTAACTTGTACTCCACTTGTAATATACACCTCTATGTTTAGTTAAAAAAACAGCTAAAGTATGCAAAATGTAACCCTGAAGTCTATGATGAAATATCCAATAGCAAATATGACTCACTTTAGTATAACAAAAACTGATTTAAAAAAAAAGTGAGAATATTTTCTCTTTTGATTATTTTACTACTTAAAGGGACATGAAACCCACGTTTCCTTTCATAATTCAGGCAGAGCTTGTGATTTTAAACAACTTTCCAGTTATTCTATTATCTAATTTGTTTTGTCCTCTTGGTATCCTTTGTTGAAAAGGATACCTAGGTAGGCTGTTGGTTGGTTGCTGCGCATATATGCTTCATGTTATTGGTTCACCTAATGCGTTAACTAGCTCTCAGTAGTGTATTGCTGCATCTTCAACAAAGGGTAGTAAAAGAATGAAGCACATTATATAATAGAAGTAAATTGGAAACTGTATTCTGTATCGGAATGATGAATTATTATTTTTTTGTTTCATATCACTTTAATGTAGTTACGTTACTAAGTTCTTTGTTGTTTTAAGAAATCTCTTAAGACTGTTTCAGAATAAAATGACTGTAGGGAAACATTTAGGTGGACATTTTCAACCATTAGGCTTTGTGTAAACCATAGAATATTGTGCTTGTGTATTCAGCAAATAAATAGTCATAAATATAATTATATTAGGTTTTCTACATTTCATAAAAAATATAACATAATATTATAACCCTGAACAAAGATATTCAAGCATTTTCAGCACAGCCATCTGCAGAAATTCCTTTTTTTCTTTTGCTTCTAGAATTTTTTTTTTTTACTTTTAAATTGCTGAAATCAATAATTCATAAAAAAAATCTATGCATTCTCATGCCTCTGACAATAACAGAAAGCCTCCCCAAGTTCCTGTTTGTTTTTCTTTGTTCTTGTAAAACAATATTAAAGTGATAAAGTTATGCAGCATCAGGGTTCCTTGTATGTCTCCACTGGCTCATAATCTGTGTGTCATGTATTTATTGTTCAATTCCTCTTCTCCCCAACAACAACAGTTCTCTTTGATGAATTACAATAATATGGCAGATCAAGGAATTATATAACACTGGAAATATAAACAAATAAAATGTTTCATATAAAACACATAGACTATACAAAATAGTTTCCAATGTTTTATATTTAAACATCATTTATAGGGAAATAACAGTACAAACAGAAAATGCACATTTCATTATTGCTAGCATATAACCATCGCCTAAATTACGAGTTTTGCGCTATACCGGGTGCGTAAATAACGCAATAAAATGAGCGGTATAGCACTTTCCATAGCGCTGCCATTACGAGTTACTGCAAAACCTCCTTGTGCTGTGCGATATGGTGCCTTAAACTCCATGCCGCACAAAACCCAAGGCCTGACTTGACGTGCTTTTGCACGCTTTCCTCCATAGACATCAATGGGGAGAAAGTGCTAGAAAAAAACTGCAATAGCGGAATGGCAAATCGCCGTAATGCAACCCCATTGATGTCTATGGGGAAAAGAAAGTTACGTTTAAAAATACCAATTCAAAAACTTAAATTACAAAATTATAAATCTAATACTACGAAAAAAAATAAAAAATCTAACATTATAAAAAATAATAAACACTAAAAATACGAAAAATAAAAGATTACAAAAAATAATAAACGAAATGATAGAAACTAAAAACAGTTTCAATAAAAAGTATTTAAAAAAAAAACCCAAAAAAAACAATTACACCTAATCTAATAGCCCTATAAAATAATAAAGCCCTATCAAAATAAAAACACCTTCTAACCTAACAATAAACTACCAATAGCCCCTTAAAATGGCCTTTTGTAGGGCATTGCCCTAAGTTATACAGCTCTTTTACATTAAAAAATGAAGAAGTCCCCCCTAAAAGTAAAAACTCCCCACCCAACCAACCCCCCAAAATAAAAAAACCTAAGTCTCAAAAAATGTTAAGCAACCCATTGTCCCTAAAGGGGCATTTATATGGGTATTGCCCTTAAAAGGGCATTCATCTCTTTTACTGCCCAAAGCCCTAATCTAAAAAAATAACCCACCCCAAAAAATAAAAAACAAAAACTAACACTAACACCCCAGAATATCTACTCACGGTTCCTGAAGTCCGGTCGTCCATCCTCAGCCAGGCGGCAATAAGTCTTTATCCAGGCGGCAACATCTTCCTCCATCGCGGAACCATCTTCTATCTTCATCCCGGTGGTGTGGAGCTGTGGAGGCATGGATCGTAGCTGTCCAGAACCGGCAATGACATCCAGGTCAAGCGTCCTCTTCATACGATCACCGCCGTACACTGAAGCTTGAATGCAAGGTACCTGTTTAAAAATGGGGTACCTTGCATTCCTATTGGCTGACATTTTCAAATCAACCAATAGGATGAGAGCTACTAAAATCCTATTGGCTGTTCAAATCATGAGTAGATATTCTGGGGTTAGTGTTAATTTTTTTTTTTTTAATTTATTGGGGTATTTTTTTTTTAGATTAGGGCTTTGGGCAGTAAAAGAGTTGAATGTCCTTTTAAGGGTAGTAAAAGAGCTAAATACTCTTTTAAGGGCAATGCCCCTACAAATGCCCCTTTAGGATTTTTTTAGACTTAGGTTTTTTATTTTGGGGGGGTTGGCTGGGTGGGGGTTTTTACTTTTAGGGAGGAGTTTGTAATTTTTCAATGTAAAAGAGCAGTTTAACTTAGGGCAATATAGGGGGTGTTTTTATTTTGGGGGGCTTTTTTATTTTTATAGGGCTATTAGATTAGCTGTAATTGTTTTTATTTTTTATAATTTTGTTTATTATTTTTTGTACTCTTAAGAGTTTTTTATTTTTCATATTTTTAGTGTTTATTATTTTTTTGTAATATTATTTTTTTTTTCTTTTATTGAGAACATGAAAGTGTACATACAGATTATGCGGGTAAATTTTCCCTTTACAACAGCATAATAGTTCTGAAACAATAAATCCCTATAAGTAAAGTCCTCACTTTTACCCCTGAATATAACAGCGTAGGTTGCTCTTGGACCAAGTATATAGAAACAGAATATAAGCAGGGGAAATTGTAAGTATACGTTTAGACAAACAAAAATTATAAAACTGCAGCATTTTAAAAATAAGTAAAATACTAAATTGAGGATTAACAATGCTTAAGCTATAGCTAGACACACCCACAACATATTATGCATTCCTATATTCCTGAGAGACCAACAGACCTTCTAATAAAAAAAATAGAAAATAAAAAATCTTTTCTTTTCCCTTTTTTCTCTTTTACTGTAAGGGTATGTGAAGTAAGTTATACTGTATGTCTAATAGAGTCCCTGTTCTCCTAAGTTAATGTTGTGTGTGTGGTTTGATTTGTGGGTCTATGATTTATAATGGTTAACCCACTGCTTCGAGAAATAGGCTATCTCAAATGGGGCATAGTGTACACCCTGTTATTTTGAGAGAAGCTTAACCTAGTGTGGAGGGTTAGCACGACATTTATAATTAACTAGTTATATTATAAGATAGAACAGTGTCTGTTATGTGAAATCCAGCCTGTCTTTTTCTCCCTAGGTCCGGCCGTAAGCCACAGGATCCAAAAACAGTGCTATCTGTAACTTTAAAAAAGGAAGTATTAAATAAAACATAAAAATATATAGTTAGTGTATAGGACGCTTCATATTAGTTAAATGAGTGCTCAATGTTATAATGCCTTAAGAGTGGGACTATCTGTGATACTAAATAAGTGTATCTATGAATACCCGTCCAGTAGGATTAATTCTTTTTGCCAAGATAAACTGTTTGGTCTCAAACATAGAAACTATAGATATCTATGAAGCAGAGGATTTCATATAATGTATTTTGAAATTACAGCAAAAACAAATTCGGCAACCAGTCCGTATAGTAAAATATAAATTTAAGATAACCGTGTTGGAACTTACTATTGTATTTGGGACTATAGTTACAGCCTGCTATTATGCAAAATAAACAGCTATTATGTCAATTCACCATTTAACCTAATGATGTTGTACGCTTAACAGGAACATTTTTAGCAAGGTCCTGATGGTTTCGTGTTGCATCACTAATATGAGCAGTCCAATGTATTGATAAGTCTGGAGAACATGCAGGCCTGATCTTCCTCAAGCCAGCCGGCATTAGAAAGTACCTGTTTTTAATGTGCTTGGGCTCCAGTAGGTGGTTGATGTAATATATACGTTCTTGAAAAAGGCATGTGAGAGGCCGAAATGCGTTGACCAATCATCTGGTAAGCCTTATTTCTACTTCTATATCTTTCACAGATAAATCCAGCTAGGAGCAAAACATCCACTAAAATCTCTGGATTTCCACCTGTGGTTGCAGCACTAACCCTGCAGCACCCAGCTGCACTAATCTCGCAACACCCAACTGAACCTTGAGAATAATTTTTCATTCACTAACTTTCATCACTTAGACTTATATTGCACCTACGAATGTATTTATCCTAACTTCAACAAATGTTTTCATCTTTTTTCATCAATGGCATCTTTTGGCAATTTCTGCTAAAAAATTCACATTTTTAAATTTTTGTATTTTTATCCTTTGCTGAAGGATTATATTTTTCCCCGCACTATTTTGCACTATTTTTTGAGCTTTCAGTCACATCCCCTTTTTTCTCCTACACCATCACTAATGATGGATCATCTATAACATAACTATATTGGACCTAAGTATAGGCTTGGAAATTCTACATCATATTTTCACTGAACCTGGCTGGGATTACAATTTGTGACTTCTCACTACACCACGGCCAAGACCCCACTGGGCGCTTAGTGCCCCATTTGTGTACCAAGGTGGTGTAGTACTGCTTTAGTACTACTTTTTACTTATGCATATAATTATAATAGTAAAGGACAAATGGCTACTATAACTGAGAAAACACACTGGCTGTAGCCAATTATTAGTGGCATACTCCTATAATTTAATATATATTGGTGCAGACCCTATAGATACTATATAAATCAAATACTATAAGAAAGATAATGGTACATCATCATAAATGTACCACAATAAAAGATAGGGAATACAGCACTCTTTTTTCAGTCAGTTAAGCCAATATTTATTGCTCTATACCTAGAGCTGCATATACACATTCAAAATCATATAGAATATCTTGCTGTATCTTTCCATATACACAGCAATAAAATCTACTTAGAGACACACTGTAACTAAAATGAGTCACGTGACAGCACAAAAATACAATATAATATAATTCCAGCACACTTAATAGTTTGAAGAGTATCATGCATAAAGTGCAAAGTGCAGACTAAATCAGGCATGAATGGATAGCCAAATAAACACAAATAAACCGCTTACACTACACTCAGCTGCAGTCAGGACCTAAGTAAAAACAAAGGCAATTCCTGTGCAAGTGAATACAAGGGATCTAAGTGTGGCGAAATTGTGTTTAAATGTTGCTAATTATGCATTTCAATGTATTAATGGCAGCAATACATAACAAACATAGCGATACACTGTTACAATGCAGGCATATCAGAACCACAGTTCAAGCGTAGCAGCAAGAAAAAGTTCTCTGGCAATCAGGTCTGTTAAATACAAGCCTCCACATTGAGGATTTGCCAAGTAATGCGTGGAAATAATAGTAAGTCACTTATCTGGATTCCAAAGTGTATGTAATCCAATCCCGCAGTGAAATGATGGTAAAAGCTTGTATGTAGAGCGTTCTTGGGAATTATATTGTATCCATATAACCACAGCAAGGCCCAAACCAACGCCAACTGTGTGCCGAGTATGAGCAGGTAATGCTTAGCATGCAGGTGCGTCACGTGACAACAGAAACCAATGCCGATGATCGTTTCACCCCTAACGTCCAGTGCAAGACGGGGCTTCCTCAGGGCTATTGGATTCAACCCTTTCATTGGTGCTTATATTGCCACAAGTATTCAATCAGAAAAATATGTACATATATAAACAGAATTATCCTAAAACAGTGTGAAAAGTGAAAAGTAACAAACTAATTTTAGCAACAAATTATTATCCTTCTCTAATTAGGGCATATTTCACATATTAAGCAATATTAATATCGCATATTCAAAATCATATTCATGGGTATTTCTGAAAAAATGTTTTTTAATATTTTCTTCTGTACATTTTGTTACATTTATTATATAAGTAAGAGTGAGAGTGAGAGGGCAAAAGTGACTTCAATAGACCATAAATTACAGAAGTTTCTACAGCAACTTAACATGAACATAATTGCGTATGATAGATTTAAATAAAGCAAGCCATATCAAGTTGTTCATTTAGACCATTGGGTGAAAGTGTATTTAAAGTATAGATCCATTTGGATTCTTTTTGGAGGAGACACTTATCATTGTCTCCCCTACGGCCATGCAAAAGGCCTTTGTCAATACCTGTAAACTTTAAACACCCAGGATTACTATTATGTCTTTCCTGGTAATGTCTGGCTATGCTGCTTGTTTGTATTTCTCCCTTGATATCATCGCTGTGTTCTTTTATGCGATCCTTAAAAATTCTCTTTGTTTTTCCCATGTAAAACCTGGGACATGAACATTCAAGTAAATAAACCACCCTTCACTGTTACAATTGAAGAAGTGGTTTATTTTGAAATTAGTACAGCTATTGCCAGAAAATATTTTTGCGCGTTTCATGAACTCACAGGTGACGCACTTTCCACAAGGAAAGTTACCATTGGGTATATGCTTTTGCAGCCATTTCCCTTTTGAGGGTGAAGGAACAAATTGACTTCTTACCAAGTTATCTTTTAGATTAGTAGCCTTTCTTGCAGTTAATTTGGGAAAATTTGCAACTTCTGCTTTAATTTTTTCATTACTGGTTAACACTGACCAGTGTTTCTGCAAAATAGTCCTAATGGTGTGCCAATGACAATTGTAACTAGTGATTAGCTGAATTTCTTTATCTTTTTTAGTTCTTGTATTGAATAGCAAATCATCTCTATTTAGTTTTCTTGCTGCATACCTAGCTGTTTCAACACTTCTTTTTGAGTACCCACGTTCTATAAACCTATATTTTTCTTTAGAGGAACAGTTGCATCTTAACCGCATAAATTGGCCTTTGGGAATTCCTCTAATGAGATGTTTTGGATGTTGACTGGTTGCTTGTAACAAACTATTTGTCGCCGTAGATTTTCTAAAATTTTCGGTAACAAGCATATTATTGACATTTCTGATTTTAATATCCAAAAAATCTATCTCTGTTGTACTATGGTGCATAGTGAGATGGATGTTGAACTCATTCTTATTGAGCTCATTAACAAATGACAATAAAGTCTCATAAAAACCAGCAAAGAGAGAGTGGGTGGATTCCACACTAAAAATGAATGAATGAGTAAGTAAAGTCCTGGCTCTCGGACTGTGGGTATATGTATACCCTATAGTGCGCACTGGAGAGAGGGGTTGCTTCCCTTACAGTGGATAGAATATTAATAGGGACCGACCATACATATGTAATATCCCATTTCTCAGAAAGGTAAACAGTAGTAACTCTTAACAGCAGAAAAGGTGTCTCACCACCTAGCAAGAGTCCGCATAAACTTACTACAAGTTCCGGACACTCCGTTCCTCTGTCTTATAGAAATCCACAGAACCAGGCTGTGTAGCAGCGGTGACTTCGATCGGCTCCTAAACCTGGTCGGGAGGCGTGTTGTCTGCACGCTAACGTCTGTACGTCACGGATCGATTTCTCATGCTGCTCCGATCAGAGGGCCAATCCAGGTGGCAAGGGGTGTGTCACTTGTATGCAGTAAGGATGACGGCTTGATTCGCTGTAATGTGATGTCACAAGGTATCCTTCCCGAACAGATGAATTGCTGTAAGTTATAATGGTCAAGGACTTATAATCCAATTGTCACAGGTGAAGCAAATCCAAGTGCCATATATAGCGTATAGCGATTTGTAGGGAACTACCAACATTCCTCTCAATCCAGGAGCCTATTCATCACAGTGGAGAAGGGACTTGGCAGGGAGCCGTACCGCTAATATCAGGCTATAGAAAACCATACCATAATGAGGAAGCAAAAGCGGACGGCTGAAATTCAGTGAAGTAAAAGTCCTTTATTTGAAGAAATCTTTAAAAACAAGTGGTCAAAAAGCAGAAAGTGCATGTTCAGAGCACACACATAAGCACCAAGGGATAGGCTTGCTTACGCGTTTCGGCTGTAAGCCGTAATCATAGCATAGGTGAGCCTACTCCAGGTGCAATTTATACACATATTAATTACAGTGACGTCAGTAAAACCAAAGGGAGTTTAAAACAAAGTCACTCCTCTTAAAGTGCTAACTAGATTTAGAAGTGCTTGTTACTGGCCACAGTCCTGTACAAGATATATACTACTACATGTCAATAATATAAATCAGGTTTAAAGAATAGTACAAGGGCAGACCATAGCAAATAGGGGTGTATACATATACATAGTACATACATGATGATAAAGAATCGTGAGCCGCTAAGTTATACTACTACGTGTGTTCCCATGGATACCTTAATCTCCTACATGTATTCCAATGGATCAAACATCATGATACCTTAATAATGAAAAGTGTATGCTCATATATAAAACACCGAATGTAGTTAGTAATGTAGTATTATAGTTAAATGGAATATCAATGTACATGTATGTATGCTCATACATACAACACCAAATGTTGTTAGTAATGTGGTATTATAGTTAAATGGAGTATCAATGTACATGTATGTATGAGCATATTACAGTGTAAACACAGACATCATGGCACATGTTAATATTCGTGGTAATATCAATCTTATGTTGTGATTTGAGGGTTTAAGGTGCTGTGGGTCCCCTCATCTTGGACAGTGTAAACCCTACTCCCAATAATTGATAAGATCAAATTCGGAGTTAAGTCCATAGGGGACTCTAGTCCCTAATTTGAAGATCCACAGCATCTCCCTTTTCCCCAACATCACATCCCTATCTCCTCCTCTCTTGGGGTATGGGATCATGTCAATGGGTTGCCAGGAGAAGCAGGTAAGGTCTTGATTGTGTACTACTGCAAAATGGTTCACCAAAGGGGTGGTAGCCTTGCCAACACGTATAGTGGAAAGATGTTCCCTCATTCGTGATCTAACATCCCTGGTTGTGAGTCCTACATATTGCTTACCGCATCGAGTGCAAGTGATGCAGTACACAATATATGTAGATGTACAATTGAGACAGAAATTGATGTCATATACCTTCCCTGTAACAGAGGACCTAAAGGTATCCGATATAGTCAAATAGTCACATGCACCACATCTGGAGCTGCCACATCTGTAGGAGCCTTTGCTTGTGAGCCATGAGCTAGCCTGGGATGGTGATTTCTTAAGGACTGTGGGTGACAATATATTGCCTAATGTGCGGTTCCTCCGATAGGAGCATCTCACACCTTCCTGTACACATCCTAATAATCTCTCATCTGCTATAAGCATTTTAAAATGATGTTTCACAATTTTACATACATCTGCATACTGTGAACTGTAATCAGTTACAAAAGTGACACCTTTGTGTGTCTCTACAGTTTTGGATCTATTTTGTAATAGGTCCGATCTATGTATTTTGGAAACATCATTAAAGGCCCTGTTCACAGTTTTACGTTGGTAACCTCTCTGCAAGAGGCGCTTGTGAACTTCCTTCATTTGAGCTCGGCCCTCCATATCATCAGTGCAGATTTTATACTAAACATTAACTCCAACACGATAGGCCTAAAATTCACGTATGAGATCCAAAAGATCAAGATTAATTTCCTGGACATAACCCTAAGGGGTAGCAGGGAAGGTAGAATCTATTCTAGCCTGTATAGGAAACCAATCTCTGGCAACTCCTTGTTACATGCAAGTAGTTGCCACCCCAAACATGTTCCATACGCTATTGCCAAAGGTCAGCTCATCAGGGCAAAAAGAAACTGCACTGATGATATGGAGGGCCGAGCTCAAATGAAGGAAGTTCACAAGCGCCTCTTGCAGAGAGGTTACCAACGTAAAACTGTGAACAGGGCCTTTAATGATGTTTCCAAAATACATAGATCGGACCTATTACAAAATAGATCCAAAACTGTAGAGACACACAAAGGTGTCACTTTTGTAACTGATTACAGTTCACAGTATGCAGATGTATGTAAAATTGTGAAACATCATTTTAAAATGCTTATAGCAGATGAGAGATTATTAGGATGTGTACAGGAAGGTGTGAGATGCTCCTATCGGAGGAACCGCACATTAGGCAATATATTGTCACCCACAGTCCTTAAGAAATCACCATCCCAGGCTAGCTCATGGCTCACAAGCAAAGGCTCCTACAGATGTGGCAGCTCCAGATGTGGTGCATGTGACTATTTGACTATATCGGATACCTTTAGGTCCTCTGTTACAGGGAAGGTATATGACATCAATTTCTGTCTCAATTGTACATCTACATATATTGTGTACTGCATCACTTGCACTCGATGCGGTAAGCAATATGTAGGACTCACAACCAGGGATGTTAGATCACGAATGAGGGAACATCTTTCCACTATACGTGTTGGCAAGGCTACCACCCCTTTGGTGAACCATTTTGCAGTAGTACACAATCAAGACCTTACCTGCTTCTCCTGGCAACCCATTGACATGATCCCATACCCCAAGAGAGGAGGAGATAGGGATGTGATGTTGGGGAAAAGGGAGATGCTGTGGATCTTCAAATTAGGGACTAGAGTCCCCTATGGACTTAACTCCGAATTTGATCTTATCAATTATTGGGAGTAGGGTTTACACTGTCCAAGATGAGGGGACCCACAGCACCTTAAACCCTCAAATCACAACATAAGATTGATATTACCACGAATATTAACATGTGCCATGATGTCTGTGTTTACACTGTAATATGCTCATACATACATGTACATTGATACTCCATTTAACTATAATACCACATTACTAACAACATTTGGTGTTGTATGTATGAGCATACATACATGTACATTGATATTCCATTTAACTATAATACTACATTACTAACTACATTCGGTGTTTTATATATGAGCATACACTTTTCATTATTAAGGTATCATGATGTTTGATCCATTGGAATACATGTAGGAGATTAAGGTATCCATGGGAACACACGTAGTAGTATAACTTAGCGGCTCACGATTCTTTATCATCATGTATGTACTATGTATATGTATACACCCCTATTTGCTATGGTCTGCCCTTGTACTATTCTTTAAACTGATTTATATTATTGACATGTAGTAGTATATATCTTGTACAGGACTGTGGCCAGTAACAAGCACTTCTAAATCTAGTTAGCACTTTAAGAGGAGTGACTTTGTTTTAAACTCCCTTTGGTTTTACTGACGTCACTGTAATTAATATGTGTATAAATTGCACCTGGAGTAGGCTCACCTATGCTATGATTACGGCTTACAGCCGAAACGCGTAAGCAAGCCTATCCCTTGGTGCTTATGTGTGCGCTCTGAACATGCACTTTCTGCTTTTTGACCACTTGTTTTTAAAGATTTCTTCAAATAAAGGACTTTTACTTCACTGAATTTCAGCCGTCCGCTTTTGCTTCCTCATTATGGTATAATAAAGTCTCATAGTCACCTTCCCATATTAGCAGAATGTCATCCACATATCTTAGCCAGAAATTAACATTCTCAAGGAACAGAAAATTTTGATAAATCACATCCATTTCCCATTTGCCTAAATGTAGGCAGGCATAGGTGGGGGCGCAAGTCGCCCCCATTGCTGTACCTCTTAACTGTTTGAAAATTTTGTTATCAAACATGAAAACATTATTTTGCAGGATAAATCTAAGAAGAGTAATCACTAATTCAGTGTGTTTATAGAATTTGGGCCCCCTGCTCAGCAGAAATTCCTTACATGCTTTGATACCTAGTTCGTGAGGGATAGAAGAGTATAAACTCTCAACGGAACTACTAAATCATGTATCTTCCTTAAGACATCTGTAGTATCTAAAACGAAAGATGGCAAAGTCGTTAAAAAAGGTCTAAGAGCATAATCCACATAATTTCCAATATGTTCAGAAAGACTATTGATGCCAGAGATGATGGGGCGTCCTGGTGGATTTGTAAGATTTTTATGAATCTTAGGAATACAATAAAAAATAGGCATGACTGGATTTTCAACATACAAATATTTAAATTCTGTATTTGTTATTACCCCATCATCCCTGGCATCATTAAGAATCCTGAATAAAGATATTTTTAAATTTGAAATTGGATTGAATAACAATTTCTGGTACTGTTCATTATCATAGAGTTGTCTGTGCACCTCTTTCATGTACATGGACTCATCCCACAGCACAATATTGCCACCTTTGTCTGCAGATTTGTACACGACATTAGGGGCTTCCCTGAGCTCTTTTAGCGATTTTCTTTCTTTCTTAGATAAATTGTCATTGACAACACCAATAGTCTGTAAATTGTTTATTTCTCATTCAAGCAACTTAATAAATAAGTTGACAGGTGGAGAAAATGCAAGTTGTGGAATATAGGTAGATCTCTTTTTGAAATGCGAGGTTAGCCTAAAAGGAATTGATTCTTCAGTTATTAAAGTACCATCAAGAGGTATTGCTGACTCTTGATACAGATCCTTCAAATCCTGAAGAGCAAGCCTATCCTCAGTTGTCAGACTGAGATCCTCAATCACATTTTGAGCCTTGTTTCTAAACATTTGTGATAAAACCATTTTTCTAGCAAATCTATGAAGATCTTTCAAAAGGGTAAATTTATCCAAACCACTCGTGGGACAAAAATTAAGTCCTCGTCTTAGTACTTGCAAATGGCAGTTGTTTAATCTGAATTTGGACAAATTAATCACCTGTAAGTATTCATACTCTGGGGGATTACTTAGTAGGGCCTGCGATTCCTCGGCCTCGTTGGCGGAAGTTCTGTTGTCTCTCTACACTCTGGTTGAAGTCCCTGTACCTGGTTTGCCGGTAGGGGTATCTCCTTCCTCCAGTATCTGTATTTGTCCCTATTCCATCTCTTCCTGCCCCCTCTCCTTCTGTTGTTGTATTTGGGCCAGGACGTGGTACGTTTTTTGACTGAGAGACTTCATGCTCAGAATCAGAACAATCTGTTCCTGAATCATAAGTACCTCGATTTTGTCTATAAGTGTACACTTGCTTTTTCCTATAATCATCTTGATCTCTGACTAACTTTCTACCTTTGCGTAATTTAATTTCACTTTGTAATCTTGCAATTTGTTCCTTCATTTCGCTGTTCAATTTGGCAAAATTAGAATTCTGTTCAAAATTATTAACCACAATCAAAGCTGCATCAACCTCTAATTTTGTTTTTTCTAATCTTTCTTTGTTTCTAACAACCATCTTTCTAACAACCAAGATTAGAGAACACTCAGACAGACTAGTGTTCCAATCCTCTAGAAATGCCTCACCTCTTTCATCACTTCTTAAATTGGTGCCTGGTTCTAACTTTAACCTAAGGCCTCTTGGAATTATCTATTTTTGGATGTAATTCTCCAAGCTAGAGGACTCAGCTCTAAGGCGTATTTGTTTCATAAGAAGTTGCTTATAGTTTTTAAATGCACCAAAAATATTTACGCTCTCACCCTCTTCACTCCAATTCTCAAGGGTATTATTTGTAGAAAAAGTAGCAGAAAGCTCTGCTTCCCATGTTTCATCTGATAATGTAAATGCCATATTTGTTGCTATTCTAAAATTGATAGTGAACGTGAACAGATAAACCAATGTTTGCTCAATAGCCTAATCCTATACACATAGACATTTTAGAGGGTATAAACCCAAATGAGAATAGGTATATTTGATACATGCAAATAATTATAATAGTAAAGGACAAATGGCTACTTTAACTGAGAAAACACACTGGCTGTAGCCAATTATTAGTGGCATACTCCTATAATTTAATATATATTGGTGCAGACCCTATAAATACTATATAAATCAAATACTATAAGAAAGATAATGGTACATCATCATAAATGTACCACAATAAAAGATAGGGAATACAGCACTCTTTTTTGGTCAGTTAAGCCAATAATTATTGCTCTATACCTAGAGCTGCATATACACATTCAAAATCATATAGAATATTTTGCTGTATCTTTCCATATACACAGCAATAAAATCTCCTTAGAGACACACTGGCCTAGATTTGGAGTTTGGCGGTAGCCGTGAAAACCAGCGTTAGAGGCTCCTAACGCTGGTTTTAGGCTACCACCGGTATTTGGAGTCAGTCAGGAAAGGGTCTAACGCTCATTTTTCAGCCGCGACTTTTCCATACCACAGATCCCCTTACGTCAATTGCGTATCCTATCTTTTCAATGGGATCTTTCTAACTCCGGTATTTAGAGTCGTGTCTGAAGTCAGCGTTAGAATTCTAATGACAAAACTCCAGCCGCAGAAAAAAGCTCTTAACTACTGTGCTCTAAAGTACACTAACACCCATAAACTACCTATGTACTCCTAAACCGAGGTCCCCCCACATCGCCGCCACTCGATTACATTTTTTTAACCCCTAATCTGCCGACCGCCACCTACGTTATACTTATGTACCCCTAATCTGCTGCCCCTAACACCGCCGACCCCTATATTATATTTATTAACCCCTAACCTGCCCCCCACAACGTCGCCGCCAGCTACCTACAATAATTAACCCCTAATCTGCCGACCGCCACCTACGTTATATTATGTACCCCTAATCTGCTGCCCCTAACACCGCCGACCCCTATATTATATTTATTAACCCCTAATCTGCCCCCCTCAACGTCGCCTCCACCTGCCTACACTTATTAACCCCTAATCTGCCGAGCGGACCACACCGCTACTATAATAAAGTTATTAACCCCTAATCCGCCTCACTAACCCTATAATAAATAGTATTAACCCCTAATCTGCCCTCCCTAACATCGCCGACACCTAACTTCAAACATTAACCCCTAATCTGCCGACTGGAGCTCACCGCTATTCTAATAAATGTATTAACCCCTAAAGCTAAGTCTAACCCTAACACTAACACCCCCCTAAATTAAATATAATTTAAATCTAACGAAATTAATTAACACTTATTAAATAAATTATTCCTATTTAAAGCTAAATGCGTACCTGTAAAATAAATCCTAATATAGCTACAATATAAATTATAATTATATTATAGCTATTTTAGGATTTATATTTATTTTACAGGTAACTTTGTATTTATTTTAACCAGGTACAATAGCTATTAAATAGTTAAGAACTATTTAATAGCTAAAATAGTTAAAATAATTACAAAATTACCTGTAAAAATAAATCCTAACCTAAGTTACAATTAAACCTAACACTACACTATCAATAAATTAATTATATAAAATACCTACAATTACCTACAATTAAACCTAACGCTACACTATCAATACATTAATTAAATACAATATCTACAAATAAATACAATGAAATAAACTAACTAAAGTACAAAAATAAAAAAGAACTAAGTTACAAAAAATAAAAAAATATTTACAAACATCAGAAAAATATTACAACAATTTTAAACTAATTACACCTACTCTAAGCCCCCTAATAAAATAACAAAGACCCCCAAAATAAAAAATGCCCTACCCTACTAAAGTTCAAAGCTCTTTTACCTTACCAGCCCTGAACAGGGCCCTTTGCAGGGCATGCCCCAAAGAATTCAGCTCTTTTGCCTGTAAAAAAAACACATACAATACCCCCCCCCAACATTACAACCCACCACCCACATACCCCTAATCTAACCCAAACTCCCCTTAAATAAACCTAACACTAAGCCCCTGAAGATCTTCCTACCTTATCTTCACCATACCAGGTTCACCGATCGATCCAGAAGAGCTCCTCCAATGTCCTGATCCAAGCCCAAGCAGGGGGCTGAAGATGTCCATGATGCGGCTGAAGTCATCATCCAAGCGGGAGCTGAAGAGGTCCATGATCCGGCTGAAGTCATCATCCAAGCGGGAGCTGAAGAGGTCCATGATCCGGCTGAAGTCTTCTATCAACGGCATCTTCAATCTTCTTTGTTCCGGATCCATCTTGCAGACCTCCGACACGGAACATCCTGCTGGCCCGACGGACTACCGACGAATGAAGGCTCCTTTAAGGGACGTCATCCAAGCTGGCGTCCCTCGAATTCCGATTGGCTGATAGGATTCTATCAGCCAATCGGAATTAAGGCAGGAAAATTCTAATTGGCTGATGGAATCAGCCAATCAGAATCAAGTTCAATCCGATTGGCTGATCCGATAAGCCAATCAGATTGAGCTTGCATTCTATTGGCTGATCGGAACAGCCAATAGAATGCAAGCTCAATCTGATTGGCTGATTGGATCAGCCAATCGGATTGAACTTGATTCTGATTGGCTGATTCCATCAGCCAATCAGAATTTTCCTACCTTAATTCCGATTGGCTGATAGAATCCTATCAGCCAATCGGAATTCGAGGGACACCATCTTGGATGACGTCCCTTAAAGGAACCATCATTCGCCGGGAAGTCATCGTCGGAAGAAGATGGGTCCGCGGTGGAGGTCTTCAAGATGGAGTCGGTCCTCATCGGATGAAGATAGAAGATGCCGCTTGGAAGATGATGGTTGCCGGTCCAGATCTACTCTTCTTCCCGGATAGGATGAAGACTTTGGAGCCTCTTCTGGACTTCTTCAGCTGTCGGATGATGGATGTCTAGCCCCCGCTTGGGCTTAGATGAAGATATCGGAGCCAGGACGGATCGGTCATACCTGGCATGGTGAAGACAAGGTAGGAAGATATTCAGGGGCTTAGTGTTAGGTTTATTTAAGGGGGGTTTGGGTTAGATTAGGGGTATGTGGGTGGTGGGTTGTAATGTTGGGGGGGTATTGTATGTGTTTTTTTACAGGAAAAAGAGCTGAATTTCTTGGGGCATGCCCCGCAAAGGGCCCTGTTCAGGGCTGGTAAGGTAAAAGAGCTTTGAACTTTTGTAATTTAGAATAGGGTAGGGCATTTTTTATTTTGGGGGGCTTTGTTATTTTATTAGGGGGGCTTAGAGTAGGTGTAATTAGTTTAAAATTGTTGTAATATTTTTCTTATGTTTGTAAATATTTTTTTATTTTTTGTAACTTAGTTCTTTTTTATTTTTTGTACTTTAGTTAGTTTATTTCATTGTATTTATTTGTAGATATTGTATTTAATTAATTTATTGATAGTGTAGTGTTAGGTTTAATTGTAGGTAAATGTAGGTATTTTATTTAATTAATTTATTGATAGTGTAGTGTTAGGTTTAATTGTAACTTAGGTTAGGATTTATTTTACAGGTAATTTTGTAATTATTTTAACTATTTTAGCTATTAAATAGTTCTTAACTATTTAATAGCTATTGTACCTGGTTAAAATAATTACAAAGTTACCTGTAAAATAAATATTAATCCTAAAATAGGTATAAAATAATTATAATTTATATTGTAGCTATATTAGGATTTATTTTACAGGTAAGTATTTAGCTTTAAATAGGAATAATTTATTTAATAAGAGTTAATTAATTTAGTTAGATTTAAATTATATTTAAGTTAGGGGGGTGTTAGTGTTAGGGTTAGACTTAGCTTTAGGGGTTAATACATTTATTAGAATAGCGGTGAGCTCCAGTCGGCAGATTAGGGGTTAATGTTTGAAGTTAGGTGTCGGCGAGGTTAGGGAGGGCAGATTAGGGGTTAATACTATTTATTATAGGGTTAGTGAGGCGGATTAGGGGTTAATAACTTTATTATAATAGCGGTGCGGTCCGGTCGGCAGATTAGGGGTTAATAAGTGTAGGCAGGTGGAGGCGACGTTGAGGGGGGCAGATTAGGGGTTAATAAATATAATATAGGGGTCGGCGGTGTTAGGGGCAGCAGATTAGGGGTACATAGGGATAATGTAAGTAGCGGCGGTTTACGGAGCGGCATATTAGGGGTTAAAAATAATATGCAGGGGTCAGCGATAGCGGGGACGGCAGAATAGGGGTTAATAAGTGTAAGGTTAGGGGTGTTTAGACTCGGGGTAAATGTTAGGGTGTTAGGTGCAGACGTAGGAAGTGTTTCCCCATAGACAACAATGGGGCTGCGTTAGGAGCTGAACGCGGCTTTTTTGCAGGTGTTAGTTTTTTTTTCAGCTCAAACAGCCCCATTGTTTTCTATGGGGGAATCGTGCACGAGCACGTTTTTTAGGCTGGCCGCGTCCGTAAGCAACTCTGGTATCGAGAGTTGAAGTTGCGTTAAATATGCTCTACGCTCCTTTTTTGGAGCCTAACGCAGCCATTCTGTGGACTCTCAATACCAGAGTTATTTAAAAGGTGAGGCCAGAAAAAAGCCAGCGTTAGCTACGCGGGTCGTTACCGACAAAACTCTAAATCTAGCCGACTGTAACTAAAATGAGTCATGTGACAGCACAAAAATACAATAATATAATTCCAGCACACTTAATAGTTTGAAGAGTATCATGCATAAAGTGCAAAGTGCAGACTAAATCAGGCATGAATGGATAGCCAAATAAACACAAATAAACCGCTTACACTACACCCAGCTGCAGTCAGGACCTAAGTAAAAACAAAGGCAATTCCTGTGCAGGTGAATACAAGGGATCTAAGTGTGGTGAAATTGTGTTTAAATGTTGCTCATTATGCATTTCAATGTATTAATGGCAGCAATACATAACAAACATAGTGATACACTGTTACAATGCAGGCATATCAGAACCACAGTTCAAGCGTAGCAGCAAGAAAAAGTTCTCTGGCAATCAGGTCTGTTAAATACAACCCTCCACATTGCGGATTTGCCAAGTAATGCGTGGAAATAATAGTAAGTCACTTATCTGGATTGTATGTAATCCAATCCTGCAGTGAAATGATGGTAAAAGCTTGTATGTAGAGCGTTCTTGGGAATTATATTGTATCCATATAACCACGGCAAAGCCCAAACCAACGCCAACTGTGTGCCGAGTATGAGCAGGTAATGCTTAGCACGCAGGTGTGTCACGTGATAACAGAAACCAATGCCGACGATTGTTTCACCCCTAACGTCCAGTGCAAGACAGGGCTTCCTCAGGGCTATTGGATTCAATCCTTTCATTGGTGCTTATATTGCCACAAGTATCCAATCAGAAAAATATGTACATATATAAACAGAATTATCATAAAACAGTGTGAAAAGTAACAAACTTATTTTAGCAACAAATTATTATCCTTCTTTAATTAGGGCATATTTCACATATTTAGCAAAATTAATATCGCATATTCAAAATCATATTCATGGGTATTTCTGAAAAAATGTTTTTTATTATTTTCTTCTGTACATTTTGTTACCTTTAATATATAAGTGAGAGTGAGAGTGAGAGTGAGAGGGCAAAAGTGACTTCAATAGACCATAAATTACAGAAGTTTCTACAGCAACTTAACATGAACATAATTGCGTATGATAGATTTAAATAAAGCAAGCCATATCAAGTTGTTCATTTAGACCATTGGGTGAAAGTGTATTTAAAGTATAGATCCATTTGGATTCTTTTTGGAGGAGACACTTATCTTTGTCTCCCCCACGGCCATGCAAAAGGCCTTTGTCAATAACTAAACTTTAAAGACCCAGGATTACTATTATGTCTTTCCTGGTAATGTCTGGCTATGCTGCTTGTTTGTATTTCTCCCTTGATATCATCGCGGTGTTCTTTTATGCGATCCTTAAAAATTCTCTTTGTTTTTCCCACGTAAAACCTGGGACATGAACATTCAAGTAAATAAACCACACTTCACTGTTACAATTGAAGAAGTGGTTTATTTTGAAATTAGTACAGCTATTGCTAGAAAATATTTTTGTGCGTTTCATGAACTCACAGGTGACGCACTTTCCACAAGGAAAGTTACCATTGGGTATATGCTTTTGCAGCCATTTCCCTTTTGAGGGTAAAGAAACAAATTTACTTCTTACCAAGTTATCTTTTAGATTAGTAGCCCTTCTTGCAGTTAATTTAGGAAAATGTCCAAATTCTTTCTTATAGTATTTGATATATATATATATATATATATATATATATATATATATATATATATATATAGCTTTTATTCGCATATTATTATCAAGATTGTCTACTGTCACAATTTACCAGTCTTTTTGTATGCTGATAAACATGGATCCATGTTAAGGTACTATTTGAATATTCCACATAGGTACCTTTGCATATTGCATATTATTTATTGTTTTAAACTTTTGTTTTAATTTTTGTTTTAATTGTTTTAACTGTCAACAATTATTGTCATTAATAAATACACGTGTACTACCTATTCACATCCTAGCCCATTCTAGTTGAGCTGCTCAGGCTACATCCATAAATTCTCCAGTAGGTGGTTGTTAGGATCCAGATAGTCAGATACTGTTGCCGACTCAAAAGATGCAGCCCACATAGTCTCGGCTTCCCAGGGGTCCCTCCAAAACCCCATAGGACCACAACCGGCAGAGAGCTCACCATCTCTTGTGGAAGCCTTTTCTTAGTGCTGAGTAGAGCCAGTTTCGCTGGTGCCATTAAATCTTTCCCTGCAGATATAGCTTTTGGGTTGATCGGCTTCTCTGTAGTGGCCATAGTATTTTGTACACTACTAAATGGAGTGTAGCTGGTATCGCTACACCCCACTGAGTAGTGTACACCCCATTGAGGCCTTTCTGATGAGATTGCTTCCAAGGTTCTGTTGGCAGCTGTTGAGGTGACTTGTAAAAGGAGTGTGCCTTGTGGTGCTTTCTCAATGAGGCGTAGACATAGGTCTTCAAATCTGCACCAGTGTATGTTCTTAAATACATCCCCCCCCATGTCGACCATTTTTGCTGAATAGAGACGTATGATGTTATGTATTAGATCCATATAAAGCTGTGATCGAAATCCTTCTTTTAAATCTGTTGTTTTTCAAGGATTGTGGTTGGATGACTTTGGTATATATGCTAGCGTGTCCAACTGTAGCTAGCTACCTCAGACAACCAAGGGGGGTATTGCTGCCTATTTAGGTCCTGCAGACCTAGGCCTTAGTCATCTGATTTCCTCCTTCAGCTTCAAGATTACAGCTTGAAATAGATTATATAGCTCACCACTGACAAGTGGGTCAATGAGAAGCTCAAAATTGGAAAGTTAGCTGTAAAGGTACTCAGGATAGGCGGATTGAAAGAGATTCTGCTGGAGCTCAGAAAAATGTGACCAATCCTAATCACTGTTTAGACCCACCTCCCCCCCCCCCCCCAGTTTTTTTTTTTTTTGTAGTATTAGGTTTAATTTATAGTTTAATGTTAGTTTTTTTTTCATTTCACAGGTAAGTTTTTATTTATTTAAAGATCGTAACTTTTAATTTACAGTTAGGGGTTGTTTGGTTTAGGGGTTAATAGTTTAAGTTAGTGTTTTGTGATGTGGGGGGCTAGTGGTTTAAGGGTTAATAGGCTTAGTTTATTAGTTATGATTTGGGGGGCTGGTGGTTTAGGGGTTAATAGGTTTAGTTTATTAGTTTCAATGTGGGGGGCTGGCGGTTTAGGGGTTAATAGGTTTATAAAGTGTTGGCGATGTGGGAGGACGGCGGTCTAGGGGTAAATAGGTTTATTTTAGTGTTGGCGATGTGGGTGGGCAGCAGAATAGGGGTTAAAAGGTTTCATAAAGTATTTGTGATGCGGGAGGGTGGCGGTTTAGGTGTTAATAGGTAGTTTATGGGTGTTAGTGTACTTTGTAGCATTTTAGTTATGAGTTTTGTGAAATATTTTTGTTTCACAAAATCCATAACTACTGGTCTGAGATCGTAGAATGGCTCGTGTTGGTATAGGCTGCAACGCAAGCATTTTAGCCGGACAGCGCAACCTGTAATATGGCGCTATTGAAAATCACGCACTCAAATGTCATTTTTTGAGTGCGGAATGGACTTTGCGTCACAGGCTAAATTGCTTGTGGTATAGCTATACCGCCGCAACTTGTAATATGCATTACTGGCCCTTCCACGCTCAATGGCCAATTTTTCAGCGGTATTGCCATACCGCTTGATAACACAAAACTCGTAATTTAGCCGCATGTGTTAACCCACTACAAAGGGGTTAAACACATAAATAAAGTCAGTTTCAGAGCAGTAACGCACTGCTAAAATCTAGCTAAACATATCTGGTGAGCCAATAACACGAGGCACCAAGAGAATGAAGTAAGTATGCAAGGCTTTAGATAATATTGAGCAAAGATAAGGAATTATTTGTACTGGGCACTAAATTATATCTTTTTATTCACGATACTAGCTAGTATAAGAAATTACAGATCATCCCCAAATTACCTGAGTGCATACGCAAATATGTACATGAGCATTGTACATTCTGGAAAAATACATGTTATATTACACTTCTCTATATTTATTGTTGGCCTCTACTCTCAAAGCTTCAACTAACGTTCTCATATATATTGTGTAGGGTGTTTCATACATTTAAAGGGACAGTAAAGTTAAAATTAAACTTTCATGATTCAGATAGATCATGCAATTTTAATCTTTCCAATTTACTTCTGTTTTTAAGTTTGCTTCTTTCTCTTAGTATCCTTTTTTTAAGAACATAGCTAGGTAAGCGCAGGTGCAGCAATGCACTACTACTACAAGATAGCTGCTGATTGATCACTACACACATATGCCTCTTTACATTGTCTCCCTAGGGCCCCAATATTTAAAGCATTGACAGACCAACAAGAAACTGCCTTTCAAACCTTGTCGGCTTCACAGTCCATCAATCTATTAATATATTCTAAAAAAGGGGCGGACTCGCGGAGTGCCGGCATGTGGCAAAGTGTCTCCTCAAGAAAATAATAGGGGTCGAAGATTCTGCAAAACTCTGCCGACATCACCAATTGTCAGCACTTTCATAGGGCGGGGGAGTATTTGAAGTGTTCGTACACAGTTCTGACAGTGCGTTCACTAAAACCAAACATTGTTTCTGTGTAGGAACACTTCAAATAATACATACCTAACTGTAACTAAACCTATACTACCTGCCTCACACTGTAAAGTATCGCCACTGAAAAGGTGGCGAAACAAACATTGCTTATACCCTATACCTAACCTGTAGGGTTGACCTTAGAATATATTGCACTACTGGTTATATATCCCAAGTAAAATGCAGGTTTCTCCCCTAGAACACCCATCTAACTCCCACAGAACGCCTACATCTATGTCATGTCGTCGCTATACCTGACTAATAAAGAAAAAAAAATAACCTTACGATTATAACTATATGAGCTATGTCGTATAGATTTTAAACATTTGTTTTTTTTAACGTGGAAAAAAACGTGGAATATCTATGCAATACTTAAATTAATAAGCATTACATAGGAAAATGTATATAATTTAATCATTGCATATACATAAACTGACCCTTTAAACTATTAACCCCTTACTCGCCCTCACCCCCCCACATACTAACTCTGATATACTATTAACTCCTAGGGACCAATTTTTCAAGGGCTGAATGTCCCCTAATCCCCCTGTTTCTGCGCAATCCTTTAGACTCCCGGAAAACATAAGTTAAGAAGCAGCGTCTTAAGCCCGCTGCGCTTTAATTCGTCCGCTGCCTTTGAGGCTGCAGACATCAATCCGCCAGATCCTATACGATCAGGTTGATTAACACCCCCTGCTAGCGGCCGATTGGCCGCGAATCTGCAGGGGGCAGCATTGCAAAAGCAGTGCACCAGAACTGCTTGTGCAACGATAAATGCCAACAGCATATACTGTCGGCATTCAGCAATGTCTGGCGGACATGATACACTACAGCGTATCATGTCCGCCAGACATTGATAAATCGGCCGCTAATCTTCCATAACCTATTAACCTAGTAACCCCCTAACCTATTAACCCCTAAACCATCAATACCCGCAATGCAAACACTCCCAAATTGCCACAACCCCCACCACAAGAAACCCCCTAAGCTATTAATCTCTAAACCACCACATCACTGCCAATGCAAACTAGCCCTACACTACTTAACTACCTAACAGCTAACCCCCCAAGACCCCTAACCAAACAACCCACAAGTTATGCAAAACAACAAACAATAACATTACAAAAAAAGCACTACCAAAAATAAAAAAAAAACAGTTATAGTTTTCCTAAAACGAAATTCTCCTTAAAAAAAGGCCACCCCAAAATAAAAAAAACCTATACTAACATTAAAACCTACTCTAAAAAAAGGGCATTAACCTAAAGTGATTATGCTCTTTTACTTGGCACAAAAATCCCTAATCTAAAACAAAAGTAACCCCCACCCTCCAAATAAAAAAGCCTTTCTTTAAAAAACTAAACTAAAAATTGCATTTGGTACGGCATTTCCCTAAAGTAATAACAGCTCTTTTGCACAATAAAAAAACCCTATTTTTTTTTTAAAAAAAACTATGTTAAAAAAACGCCTCTCTGTAATTCTGCCTTTAACAGTAATGTCGACACTTTTTAATATTTTGCCGGCATCTCAATATTGCATCAGATCCCTTTTGAATATATTGCCACATCGCAGCGCTTACGATCATCAGAACCCAGGTGTGTTCAGCTAGCTCCCAGTTGTGCATTCTCCAAATACACTGAAAAATGGAGAGTAAATTAGGTATGTGGGTTTTGGTAGGATCATTATTCCTAGTTTACTGCTCATTTCCCTCAATACTTCCTCCCAGTAGAGTCGTATAAATGGGCATTCCCACCAGATGTGTAGGAGTGATCCCTCCCCCCCACATCCCCTCCAGCATCCCCCGTTTACGTGTGGGTAAGTTTTATGAAGACGTTGAGGCGTCATGTACCATCTGCTTAACAGTTTGTAATGTGTTTCTTGTAATTTCATTGAGACTGAGGCCTTTTTTGCCTTCTCAAAGATCTTTGTCCAGTCTTTTGCCTCTATTTCTTGGCCTAGGTCAGTCTGCCATGCTGCTGCATAAGACAGTAGTGTATGTCCCCCTTTTGTGAGTAGTGCTTTGTATAATAGTGAAATTAGGTGTATCGGGGTCTGAGTCGTGATGCATAGCGTCTCATAAAACGTTCTTTGTCTGGACAGAGCTGTTTTGTCTTCATGCATCTTTATGTAGTGTTGTATTTGTGCTACTCTGAACCAAGATTTAAAGATCTCAGGGGCCCATTCTGATAATTTGGCCTGTGTTTTAAGCTTACCCTTTTGCAAGATGTTGGCAATAGAAGTGTCTGCCAGTGTGTGGTATTCACCCGGTGCATGTGACCTATATTCCATACCCAGATCCGGATTTTCTCGGATTGGGGTGTTCGGTGAATGGGGCGTGGATATGTGTGGTTCCTTGATAATTATCCTATCCCACTCCTCAAACACCCCCCGAAGCAAGGGGTATTGTGCGATATTAGATGGCCTGTTCTCAGCAGAGACCCATGCCAGCGCCCCCACGTTTCCACGTTTCAAGATGTCGTTATATATTTGAACCCAAGCTTTGTTGCGCATATTTTGACTCCACTCCACCAGTCTTTGCAATGCAATGGCTCTCTGATATTCTTTTAGTAGGGGCACACCCAGACCGCCATCGCTTCTAAGTAAGTATGTTGTGTGTTTCCTGATTCTTGATTTAATGCCATTCCATATATAGGTTTCTATGGCTTTCTGAATCTGCTGAATATATGGTATAGCTGGAGAAACCGGGATAGTCTGCATTATGTACAATACTCTTAGTAGGATATTCATTTTGGTTACCCCAATTCGTCCCAACCACGAGATGGTCTTGTTTTTCCAATTAGTTAAGTCGGTTATTATCTCGTCCCTAATGTTTTTGTAATTGATTTCTATCGTTTCCTTTATGTCAGTAGTGATTTTTATCCCTAGGTATTTTATGGAGTGGCGTGCTAGTCTGATTGGGCAGTTGTTCTGAAGGGCGCTAATAAACTCAGGACGTTCATTTATTACCAAGATTTCTGACTTTTGTGGGTTTAGTAAAAAGTTTGACATTCTCCCGAAGGTCGAGAACTCTGTTAAGGCCTCATTTAATGAGTTTGGCGATTCCGAGATAGATAGTAGAACATCATCGGCATACATTGAAAGTTTTTGTTCTTTGCCTCCTATCGAGAACCCTCTGATAAGGGGGTTATTCCTATTCCTGCTCGCCAGTACCTCGATCGTAAGTGCGAATAGGATCGGTGACAGAGGGCAGCCCTGTCTGGTGCCATTGTTGATTTGTAATGAGTTAGAGAGCGTACCGTTTACTCTAACTCTCACATTTGGGGAGGAGTAGAGGGACATTATCATATTTATGATTTTGTCTCCAAAGCCAAACCTTCGCAGTACGAGTTTCATGAATGACCACTTCACCCGGTCAAATGCTTTCTCTGCATCTGTAGTGACCAGGGAGAGTGGTGTCCCCTGCACTTGGGAGTGTGTGATCATCTGTAATACTTTTAGGGTGTTATCCCTTGCCTCACGAGCAGGAATAAATCCCACCTGGTTGGTAGATACCAGACCCGGCAGCAATCTATTAACCCTGTTGGCCAAGACCTTCGCGAGTATCTTAATGTCCGAATTCAAGAGGGATATTGGTCTGAAGTTTCCCGGTGTATCGTGCTGTTTTCCGGGCTTGGGGATCACTGTGATGTAGGCCTCCAGCATAGAGTTTGGGAGATTAGGGGTTTGGGGTAGGGTTTTAAACAGATTTGCCAAAATTGGTGCTAATGAGTCAGTATAAATTTTATAGTATTTGAGTCCATAGCCATCAGGCCCTGGACTTTTCCCCGAAGGGAGATCTTTGATCGCCTTTTTAATTTCCAGTACCTAGATTGGGGCGTCCAAGTCTTCCCTATCTTTGTCTGTGATCTTTGGAAGGTCAGTTCCCTCTAGATAGTCTATTACGGTTTCATTATCATGTATCGTGGGTGCATTTCCCCCTGCTTCTTGTTCCGTATTTGCTATGTTATATAAAGTTTCATAGTATGCCCTGAAGTAGTCCGCGATGGAGTCCGCATCTGCCTTCATCTCCCCTTCTCCATCTCTTATGTGGTTTACATATGCCTTAATTTTCTTCCTTGCAATTGCTCTGGCCAGCAGTTTTCCTGCTTTGTCGCCATATTCGAAATATAATTGTCTCATCATCAGCGCCTTTTTTTTATATTCCTCCTGCAAATATTGTAAGAGATTTCCCCTGGCTGTCACCAAAGTCTCTGCTCTGGCGGCATCCCTGGGCTGTAGTTTATGGAGCTGCTCCGCTTGTGCTACTTGTGATAGTAGATTCCGGTAGCGCTCTCTTTTAAGTTTATTAAGATTGGCTCTTCTTTTTATCAAAAGACCTCTAATGGTACATTTGTGTGCCTCCCATACTGTGGCATTCTCTATGTGTCTGTTTACATTTACCTGAAAGAAGATTGTTATTTCTTTATGGATTTCCGTCTTGAAGATCGGGTCTTCTAGTAGTGTGTCATCCAATCGCCACACATATGGTGTGACTGGGACATTTGGCCATAGAATTGAGCAGCTGACCGGGGCATGGTCAGACCATGTGATCGTGTTGATGTTACTGCTTTGAGTGATTGTGAGCCCGGTGGTGTCTGTAAATAGGTAGTCAATCCTGGAGTACTTCCTATGGGGGTGTGAGTAAAATGTATAATTTTTGCCCCTCAGGTGATGTACTCGCCATATATCATGAACTGTCAGGTCTGTCAATATTGTCACCATACGTTTGAGTGTCCTGTTGGGGATGCTGGAGATACCATCTGATGTGTCTAGGGCAGGGTCTATTGGGGTGTTAAAGTCCCCTCCTAGATATAACATACCAATTCTCATTTCTAGGATTTTTCTAATAACTTTTGTGAGAAAAATGTGCTGTGAGTGATGTGGGCAGTAAACGTTAGCCAGTGTAACAGGCCTGCCGTAGAGAGAGCCTGTCACTACTATGTATCTACCCTCTGGATCTTTATGTATTTGTGTTAGTTGGAAAGGTAGTTTTGTGTGAAAGATGATTCCTACCCCATTTTTCTTTTTGGGACCTGACGCAAAAAATGCAGTTGGGTAGTGGCGGCTGGTCCACTTAGGCTCGTGTGCTGCTGCAAAATGTGTCTCTTGTAGATAGACAATATCCCCACCCATCCTCTGCAAGTCTCTTTGTGCTATGGATCGTTTTTTTGGACTATTGAGACCTTTGACGTTTATGGATATCAGTTTGATTGGGTATGTTCGGGAAAGTCCCCGCCTAACTGCCATGTTTTGTTCGTTCCTGGATGAGTTGGGGAATTTTATGTAGGGGAGAAAAAGAAAAAAAAAAAGGGGGGGGGGGGAGAGGAAAGAAGAGGGGAGGAGAGGAGGTAAGAGCGTTAGAGTTGAGCAATCAGGTGGAAAAGAAGGAGAGATATAGCGGGTGAGGGAGGGGGCAGATGCCTCTAAAGAAATGGGAAAAGAGTTGAGAGAAAAAGGAAAGCAAAAGAAAAGAGAGAGTGGAGTAGAGAGTCAGTTATTCAAAAATGCAGTAAAACAATATTGCAAATTCAATACAATACTATACTCTCCACTAAACTGGTGTTTAATACAAAGTTAACTACAAACTGGGAGTAGTTATCCCTTGTTCTCAATTGAAGTATCAACATTTAACATATTCTTAATAAATCAACGTTTTCCATGTAAAACTATAATAACATAACTTTATGTTCTGTTTGGTGTGTAGAAGTTGTCTTTTGTCACTAATTTGTCAAAGTGTTTAGGTGTCTGTCCACGTCCAGGGCTTATCAGAGTATATTAGTGTTGAAGGGGTTTTCCCTCTTATTAAGGGTGTCTCTTGTAGTTGCGAGGGGGTATCATGATCTTATAGTACATGCATTGGAGTTGTATTTCGCTATTCCAAGCATGTGGTCGTGGGGACTGTGATTTGCGCCTGCTCCCAGTCATGCCCTGTAGAGTGTCATCTAAACTTGTGACCCTAGGCCAGCGTAGTAAACAGTTGACGTGGGGATGAGTTATGATCGTATGCCAGTCTCAGCTACTGATTAGTAGTATTAGGTGTGTTTGCCATTAGTGGGTCACATCTCTAGAATTGGTACATGTAAACGGTCAAACGGTCAGGGAGTGTTCAATGTGTCCCACTATACAGTGAGAAATGTAGTTGTGATGTCCAGACTTGGCGTTGTCCCATTAAGCTAGGGGCTGCTGGTTTACTCTTTGGTTGTGTCCTGGGGGGCTTCCTGTGGTGGATGTATATTGATACCTAACGCTTGATTGAAGTTCGGAAGGTCATCAAGTGACTTCAAGACATGGGAGGTATTATTTTTTGTGACAATCAGACATGTGGGGAAACCCCACCTGTATTGCAGTCTCTTTTCCTTGAGGACTGCCGTGACATATCGTAGATCTCTTCTTTTCTGGAGTGTCGCAGGGCACAAATCAGAGTATACTTGGATCTCTGTGCCTCTGAAGTCCAGTGGGTGCTGTGTTCTGGCAAGTCGTAGGATTTCCTCCTTGTCTTTAAAGGACAGGAACTTCATTATGACATCTCTGGGGGGCGCCCTATTTGGTGGTTTAGGGCGTAAGGCTCTATGAGCCCTTTCTATCGCTATATCTGGCGCTGCATCATTATTTTTGAGGTGCTTGATAAAATCTTGGATGTAGGTTTGTAGTGCAGAAGGGTCAACTGCTTCAGGTATTCCCCGCAATCTGAGATTGTTCCTCCTGCTCCTATTCTCCAAGTCCTCTATGCGGTCCATAAGTGTCTGGACCGTACCCTCTTGGACCTGCATTTGACTGGTCTGATGCTGCAGGTCGGAGCTCAGGGTTTCTTGTCTTTCTACCATCTGCGTGACACGATGGTCAACCACCATGATGTCCCTCTTCAGCTCTCCAAACATTGTCTTGAAGTCCTGCATAGCCTCACTGATATCTTCTTTTGAGGATAGGTGTTTTATGTCATCTCTTGTTAAATAATCTTGTGACCTGAGATGTGGGCCAGCATCATGTATTTGTGGAGATATTGTTTGCGTGGGTAGGCTGCGCTCCGTGTCTATGGAGGCCGCTGCTGTTTCGGCTGGGATTAGATAATTATCCAGTGCTGTGGATTGTGTGGTCTTGGGTGGTTTACTATTTCTTTTGGTGGCCATGACTGTTTGTAGTGTGTTGTTCAGCAAGCCTTTATTTCTCCCCCTTTTGATTTGAATTAGTCTCAGTCCTGTCAGGGCATGTGTACTGTTCTGGTGTGGGATCTTTATAAAGTATTATTATTCCTGGTCCTTCTGAGCTGACCTTATTTGCAGCTAGTGTCTCCTTCTTAAGTGTATTCTGTTTATAAAGTACACTTTGTGAGATGTTTCCCTGCTTTTTATGTATAAGGTACTTGCGTATTTTTGAGACTTTTGCTTATAGTATTTGTTTTCTCTGCAGCATCAATGCCTTTTGGTTCACACCAACACTGCAGGTTTTCCAGTGCTAAGTCTCTTGGGCCTTTGCTTTGAATTAGTAGCCCACTTATTGCTTTATCCTTATTATCCTATTGCAGTCCGCAAAGCAACCGCAATCAGTGGGTGACAGGCCCCTGATCCCAAAGGGTATACTGTCCGCTTACTGGGCTTTTTAATGTGCCAGTTCTATATTTTAAAAGTTTATGGGCCTCAGTCTGTACTCATCCTGATGCTATTTATACAACCTTCTCTCGGTTTTCAGCAAAAGGGAGTACATATGGAGAAAGGTGCTTGTCTGTCTTACCGGTAATTGGGGGTGATTGGGGGTGATATCTGAGTCAAATTGCAGTCAGCTTTTTCCTGCTCCCCCGTCTCCGGTCTTGAAGGCCTCCTCCTAACCACGTGGTCTGGATTCTTGCGCGGCTCAGACGGAACTCACTGCTGACTCATGTGCCGCGGGTAGCTGTTGTCTGGTATCCCGGTCAGGCAGAAGTATAAGGTAGGCTCTTCCTCCCTCTCCACCTCATATGTGCGTTAGGCAACTTGATCCAGATTCAGCGTTAACTCCCACCGGGAGTCCCTTCTCAGTAGCCATTGTCTCCCGTGCAGATATATGTTCCGTTATCGCTGTTGTCGCTCTTGTTATGCAGCCTAGACTGTTCCTGCTTTTATTTGGGTTGTTTGCTGGGTTTTAAAGATTAAGGGAAAACGTTAATTTTATTTGAGAATCAAGGGGACCACAGAGCTCTGAGATTAGGCAGCCATTCTGGTCCGTGGCTAGGCTCCGCCCTCAATTTGGAGTATTTTTAATGATAAATAAGGTGCATTTGTAATAATAATAGCGAGATTTATAATTAATCCACCGAATCCCGACCTTGGAAATGGCGTTAAAATACTACCGGTTTTATGATAAATATTGGGCCCATACCAGAACCAGACACTCCTTCTCCACCACTGTGTAACCTACCTCTCTGGGCAACAGCTTTCTACTAATGTAGGCTACGGGGTGGTCCTGCTCTTCTTCATCTGCCTGGCTTAACACAGCTCCCAACCCGAATATGGAAGCATTTGTGTGGACAGAAAACCTTTTGGTGGGGTTAGGAGTGGCCAGTACTGGAGCAGAGAGACTAAGGCAGACTTAAAGGGACAGTCTACACCAGAATTGTTATTGTTTAAAAAAATAGATAATCCCTTAATTACCCATTTCCTAGTTTTGCACAGTCAACACAGTTATATTAATATAATTTTTACCTCTGTGATTACCTTGTATCTAAGCCTCTGCAAACTGCCCTCTTATTTCAGATCTTTTGACTGACATCCATTTTAGCCAATCAGAGCTAGCTCACTGGAACACCACGTGCATGAGCACAGTGTTATCTATATAAAACACGTGAACTAACACCCTCTAGTGGTGAGAAACTGTCAAAATGCCCTGAGAGAAGAGGCGGCCTTCAAGGGCTTAGAAATTAGCATACGAACCTCCTAGGTTTAGCTTTCAACTAAGAATACCAAGAGAACAAAGCAAAATTGGTGATAAAAGTAAAATGGATTTTTTTTAAAATTACATGCCCTATCTGAATCATGAAAGTTTATTTTGGTCTAGTCTGTCCCTTTAAGGCTCTGGAAAGCAGTTTTGCATTTGGGGGACCACAGGACCTGCCAGGGCAGTTGTTTATGGATCAGGTCTGTCAGGGGTTTAGCTAAGGCACTGTAGTTGAGGACAAATCTTCAGTAGTAACCGGCGGTTCCCAGGAACGCTAGCACTTGGGTTTTGGTTCAGGGAGTGGGTCCTCAACCTTAGCCGACTCTGGCCTCTGCTTTCCGCAGCACACTCGGTGGCCTAGGTACTGGACCTCCGAGTGACCGATGGTACATTTGTCGGGATTCAAAGTCAGCCCGGCAGCTCTGAGGCGATCTAAAACAATGCCTAAGTTGACCAAATAGTCCTCCCAGGTGTCGCTATAGATGGCGATGTTGTCCAGGTATGCGCAGGCATAGTCCTAGAGGCCATACAGAAGACAATCCACCATCCTTTGGAAGGTGGTTGGAGCATTCTCCATCCCAAACGGCATTATTTTGAAATGGTAGAGGCCAAAGGGGGTGATGAAGGCAGACTTAGGGATGGATTTAGGGTCTAATGGGATCTGCCAGTATCCCTTGCAGAGGTTGAGGGTGGTCAGGAAGTTTTCGCGGGCGAGTCTATCTAATAGGTCATCGACTTGGGGCATAGGGTAGGAGTCAGTGGTGGTTCTGTCATTGAGCTTATGGTAGTCGAAGCAGAACCGGGTAGTCCTGGGTGGTTCAACAACACCAAGGTCCAGCATTCCCCAGAGCTCACGGTACATGCTATCCCTGACTGCCTCTGGAACCCAGGGGAGCCTGTGCCGGGTCTCCACTCGGTATATGGCCATTGAGTTGTACCCAGGGACAGTGGAGAACATATCTTGTCTCTCTTCCAGGAGGTGTTGGACTTGCTCTCTCTGTTCAGTCCCTAGCCTCTCGTCTAGCGGTATGTCAGCCATGCCTTGGGGGTCTCACCTGGTCCAGGGAGATCCGGCATTGGAAGACTCTCAGAGTCCTCCACTGCTGGAGCAGAGATAGTGGCCACATCCTTGGCCCTTTCTACATAGGCCTTCAACAGTTCCAGCAGATCCGGTCATCTAAACATTTGGCAACCAGGTAGGTGGTGCCATTCAGTTGTTCCACTACCTGGTAGGGTCCTTGCCAGGAGGCCTGTAGCTTTTCTGTTTTGACAGGCTTCAGGACGAGGACCTTCTGTCCTACTGTCAGGGTTTGGGTACGAGCATTCCGGTCATATCATCTTTTTTGTTTACGTTGGGCGACCCGAAGGATCTCTCGCACCTGTTCGGCGAGATGCTTCAGTCGGTCCCTGAGCTGCAGAATGTACCCCACAACCGAGTGTTATTCCCCCCCTGTAGTCCCGTCCCAATGGGCTCTTAATAAGTCAAGGGTTCCCCCTATCTTCCGGCCATATACTAATTCAAAGGGGGAGAAGCCTGTGGATTCCTGGGGCACCTCTTTATATGCAAAGAGGAGGTGCGGCAGGAATCATTCGCAGTCCTTTTGAGTGGCTGACAACATCCTAAGCAACTGCTTAATGGTCCAGTTGAACAGCTCACATAGCCCATTCATCTGGGGATGGTAGGGGGCACTATGCAGAGGTTTGATTCTGCACAATTTCCACAACTGCTGGGTGATTTCTGCAGTGAACTGCGTTCCCTGATCAGAAATCACCTCCTAGGGGAAGCCTACCCTGGTGAATATCCAGAGCATTGCATCTGCTATGGTCTCCGTCTGGAAATTGGCCAAGGGGGTTGCCTCCGGGTATCTAGTGGCATAGTCTACTACTGTAAGGATGTTCCTTTTTCCCAAGGCGCTGGGTCAAGACCCACTATATTGACTGCAATCCTGCTAAAGGGTTCATCGATAATAGAGAGGGGGTGCAGGGGGGCCTTAGTATGGTCTCCGGTCTTACCTACTTTCTGGCACACTTCCCAAGACTTACAGTAGTCCCTAATGTCTGCTTTAATTCCTGGCCAGAAATAGGTTTGGATCACGTGGTGGTGAGTTCTGGACTGGCCTAAATGTCCAGCTAATGGGATATCATGTCCTATCCACAGTAGGTCGGACAAAAATCTCTTCAGGTACAACCAACTTACGTTTGGGCACTGGCCCTTTTTCCCACTGGAACCATTACTGCCCGGCCCTGGGGGTCAGTTTCTACTAGGTCCCGATAAAGGGCTAAGGTCAGGTCATTCAGGGTCTCCTGGGCGAAGTCAAAGGGGGATGCCCAGGGGGGTTACTCGGGAGATAGGGTTGAGGGGGAAATTCGGGGGACAAGAGGAAGTTGGGTGAAATGTCTCACTTGGGTCCCTGGAGCTGATGCAGTAGCTTGGCATCTGGTTTGCTGGTGAGTGATTACTGGGTAGGCATCCGGGGAGTTATTCTTCACAAAGGCTGAGGCCAGGTGGCCGAGGTCATTTCCCAACAAGACCTTGGCAGGTAGCTGTTGCATGATGCCCACCTCTACATCATGGGAGACAGCTCCCCAGTTCAGATGTACCCAAGCTGTGGGGGTATGTAACACGGCTCCTCCAGCCACCTGAATGGCAAGGGTCCTCGCGGTTTGACTGAAGGTGGGGGCTAAGTTGGGTTTGATCAGGGATACAGTGGTGCCAGTGTCCCTTAATCCCTGGTCCACCTGCCCATTGATCAAAATGTCCTGGCGATGGTGCCGGCGGTTATCTTGGGTCACCAGCCTGACTTCATGCAGAACGTTAACTTCCTCAGCTGGCCATTCTGCATAGCTATCAGGACCCGCCGCATAGGTGCAGTGGGCAGTGACCTGGTAGGTCCTAGCTGGAGTGGTCCCCCACTGGGTCGGGGAGGAGTTCCTTGGCTGCTGGGCGGAGGGGTTTCTTGACTTTGTTGGACAGAACCGTTGGAAGTGGCCAAGTTGTCAACACTTGTAGCACCCCCCTGTATTGCTGACCCCAGCCAGGGAAAAAGGAGCCAGCCGGGCTTGGGGCTGCCCGGGGACTGTTTGGGGTCGAGCAGGAGTGGTAGCAGAGAGGGGTACAGGTGGGCGTTCTGGGGCCATCTGGCACCAGGCATCTACATATTGATCTGCCAGGGGCGGCTGCTTGGTCAGTTGTGGTAGGTCTTTTGTTCTTGACCCAGTCCTGTACCTTTTCCGGAGTGTGGTTATAAAACTGCTCCAAAAGAACAAGCTGTACCGCTTTACCAAAGGTTGTTATGTGGAAACCCATGAACCATGCATCCAAAGACAGGGCTAATCAGTGGGCCCACTCTGTATAGGGCTGTCCCTCTTGCCTTTTCAGTTCTCTGAACCTCAGCCAGTGTGCCTCCGGTGTGAGTCCATACTGGGCAAGGATGCGCTCCCTCACCCGATCATAGTTGGCTTGGTCTTCTGAGGGTACAGTGTGGAAAGCCTCCAAAGCCCTGACAGACAATTTTGGGAGCAGGATAGTGACTTGGTCAGCATCGGCGACCCCCTGCAATCGACACTGGGTCTCAAACAGCTGAAGATAGCAGTCAATCTCCTCCACCCCATCATCCTGGAAAGCCTGGAAGGCAGCATGGGGTAGATTCTTGGGTCTGGTAGGAGAAGCTAGGGGGTCTGGCACAATTCCCCCCATAGACTTCTGCAGCTCCATCAAGTGTACTTTAGTGGCATCGGCAATGGCCTGAGTAACAATCTCCTCAGGGGGTTAGGTCCATAGAGGTCCAGTCGCCACTGGATCTGCCTCTGGAGATCCAACATGGTGGTCTCTGGGGTGGAGGCAATACTGGGCCATCTACTGCTTTGGTCGTCATCCGACCCACCTGCCGGCTTGTTAGCTTGAGCATCCATCAGCTCAGCTACGAGTGCAGTCTTTGTCTTGTTACCAGCTACTCCTCCTCAGGCTTGCAGTAAACTCTGCAGTTCATCCTTCCGGAGCCTGTGATACTTCTCCATCCAACAAGGACTTCAGGTGGTGGTTTGAATGCTCCAGGTTATCGGAAGCATCCCACCTCTGATAACCAATGTGACAGATACCCCGGCTACCCCGACTGGGTAGCTCCACCAAGAGGGGTCCTGCTTCCTCCCTGCTGACTGCAGCTGTGTAGCCGGCAAGTGACCACAGCCTGTAGCCAACCCTGATACCTGGACCTCACCAGTATTCAGGGTCCCACCCTGTGGCAGACTCCAGCTACCCTGACTAGGTAGCTCTTCCAGTGGGTCCTCCTCTACCCAGAACATGGAACAATCTGCTATGTAGCGGAGAAAGTGATTATAGCAGGAGCCCACCCAAATAACTAGACAGACCAGCATTCAGGTGAAACAAGAACTGGTTTTATTGAAAAACACACTCCTTTTATACACAAACACAGGGTCTTATCTTGCTCCTGAATCTCCTGCCATTCCTGCCCCTTCAGACAGGCTGGCACCTGCCATAGCAGCCACAGTCCCACAGAATCCCAGGACATAGGGGTGGTGGTTTCAAGGTGATCCCTGGGAAGTGGCGGCACTTCCAGAGTGTCATTTGAAACTCTCTGTCCCCAGATGCCACAGTCCAAAAAGCGGTGTGATTCGTTACTGGGGACCGGAGTTACAGCCTGGTAAAGATAGGGTTAGGGGTGTCCAAAACCCCCGGTTCCTAAAGGAGTTCCCCTCTGGAAATCACCCCATCTCTTGTCCTCCCTAGGGGTTACCAATCCTCTAAAGAACTGAGCTCTGAGGCAAAGGGCCGCTAGAGTGACCAGGGGTAAATTTAGAGGGTGTCCAGCGTGAAGCAGCCTACTAGGAGTTTCAGGAGCCCGGCCAGCCTAGGAGGGTTTTCCCAGTCTGGGATCAGCTCTTTCAAGAACAGGTTTACATACATTTCTAACCAAAGGGAAGGTTTTTGCGATCGCGGTTGCTCTGACGAGCCCAAAACTGCCAAGAAATGAGAGGGGGGTGAGGTAGTAGGGGGTAGGGATTTAACCCGGTATACATGACAGTACCAATTACTAATGTGTTTAACATAGTAGTTATTCCCACAAGGGTTTTTGCTATGTTTAAAATATGCCTTATGTATCATGTTTGTACATCCGGCTTATAAATTGTATCATTTCATAGGTTTAGAATCGATCAAGTTAATATTTAATCTGATTTCACCTTGTTTACATATGTTTTGTGCTGTTTGCAAAGATGATCCTTTAACTTGCAATAATGTTGTTATGTTAAGTTGATACTTGAATATTGGTTATTATGTGGATAAGTATCCATAGCAACCGCTTCCTAGTCATGTTGCCCCATGTGTTGCATAATGTCTTTGTGATGTCATCGCTAGTGGACTGCAGGATATGGAGGCGTAGAGTTGACTGCGGTTACCATATGATGACAATACCATAGTAACATGTTGGCTGAGTGTTTGTTTACTTGTCTCCTTGACGACCGTTCTCTCCACATGCAGCTCAAATAATACATCGCCCTTTGATGACGCCATCATGACGGGACAGCGTGGGCCAAGTTTGTGATTGTTCAGGATATAAACGGAAGGTTTTTGTGAACCATCTGCTGGCATTTGACAAAGGGGCTGCAATAGCTTTGAAAAGTTATGTCTTTTAATATGTCTTAATAAATATTATATTTTATTATATTTAAGTCCAGTGAGTGCCCTTTTATACATGCTGATATATATATATATATATATATTTACATTTACATTTATATGTATTTAGAATAAAAGGGACATTACCCTGTAAGTCAAGAAAATTGGAATAATAAACTAGTACAGTAAATATACAGTAAAACACAAATACATATGCACACACATTTAAACATATATATATATATATATATATATATATATGTGTGTGTGTGTGTTTGTATGTATCTCTATGTTAAAGCCCTTTGCATACCTGAGACCATATATCTTTGAGCCCTTATAATTTTTTAATGCAATTTCTTAAAATATTTTTTTATCAGACAGTGTCATTATGAGTGTAACTGTACTTTTAAATGTATTTTTTATTTGTTTTGTGCCACTTTTTAGTCTTGCGTAACAGTTAATCAGAGCTCTAAAGTCACGCTAACCCGATGCACATTAAATTTGATTGCGCTCAAGTGAACACGTTTAACTTTCAACTCGCAATCTGTGCGCAACTTCTGATGCACACAAAGAGCAGCAAAATACCCCTTATCACTAAGCGCACAACATTTAGCGCTCCACTTGTAATCTAGCCCTTTATATGTAAATACATCTGACCTATTTGGACTGTGGATGCAGCTTTGCAGCCCTTGAAAATCAGGCTCACTCATGCCAGCCTACAAATACAAGTTAAGAAGCAGTGGTCATTGTGACTGAAATAAGTTACCCCAGACTGATTCCCCAGAGGTGATTTACAGCCTCTGCTCATACATGATTGGTTGTGCAAGAGCAGGTGGGCTGCACAAGCATCTGCTCATGCAGTGGTAAATACAATCTTGCCTTGCTACCTGTGAGTTTGACTGGGAACAGGTAGTAGTGACTTATGGACATACAATTTATATAAGAATTTCAATTCTATGCAACTTTATTGTCATAATAATAAATGTAGTTGGTCAAGTTGTAAAGAAATGGACAAAAAAGCTATTTAGATCAAATAACAAATCTCTTTTTTTGCACCGAGCACTTCACTGCCTCCTCAGGGTTTCTTATAATTAAGAATTTTGAAAACAATGAGGTTTTCAAAAGGTCCGTAGAATTAGAACACACTTGGTGAAGTGTCTGCAAATAAAGTAATTATAGCTATAGTGTCAAGGTATTACTAAGTGGCATTGGATAAACTACATTTGTATCACATAATTTAATAATTCAATTGAGCTAATATCTACTTGATATGAATTAATTTGGGTATAGTTACAGCAGAAATTGTAAAAGACCTGAAATCAAACCTTTCAGCCTAAACCCCTCTCTCCACTCACTATGCAGATTACACTGTGATGTACATCTATATAACTCAATTAAAATAATTGCCCTGACATGGTACCTAGATCAGGATGCTACCTGGGGTGAGAGGGACGCTGAGTCTGTACTTTAGTGTAGATATGATCAGAATCTCAGGAAAGTAAGTAATTAGCATGTGTATGATACACAAATGAGAGTTTCTTTTGAAGGTCTAATACACATATATGTTTGGAAACATTTGCTGGCTCAGATACCAGCATATAGGAGGCCAAATCTCATGTGAAATGATTTGTGTTTAAATTCATATAGTTATAATTTTTACATTATATAAATAATGTATGTGAATCTAGAAGATTGTCTTAGGCCCAATATACCATATTGAATAAATGTCCTATATTAAATAAATTGCCTGTAATTTTCAAATATTTAATATGTGCCTCAGTCTGTCTGAATACTATATATATATATATATATATATATATATATATATATATATATATATATATATGAGCCTAAGAAATACATCACATGTTGCACACTATACCATATAAATATGCTGTATTGAGTTGAAATGTGTGAATCAACAACCTTTTCTTTTTCCAGGAATATAATAATTCACTCAGAGTAAATGGATGCAAAATAAATGCATATGCAATAAGTTATCCTATTAATATATCATAGATAGGAGTCTGTACTTTTAATTATTAAGAAATGTGCCATAATGGAGTGGAATATATATATATATATATATATATATATATATATATATATTGAATAGCCAATTATTAAAATGCTCATATATATCTGTCAGGATTTGATTGCTACATAATTCTATTGCAGGTATGTATGGAATGTGGTACCAGGATATGGGATGCTATGATTCTATGAAGATCAAATAATTAACAGTATAATTACTTACTAATAGAATTGATAAATATACCCCATGTTTGGACTTGGACTTGTAAATACGTGCTCAGTTTAGATTAAATGGGCCATGTACAATCAGGAAAATCAGGAAATAATGAGTATATTAAATATACGTTTTAAAAATATATAAGAATATTTTTGTAGCAGTATTTGCAAACAAAGCTACATTCTGTTGTCTGTTGCCCTCCGGTGTTTGATGCAAGAATTGCAACCAAAAGGTATTTGGCTGTTCAGAGAGGCATCTTCAAATAACCAATGAGAGATAAGCTCTGACATCACTCCAATTCTATTGGAGTGATTCAGAGAATGAAGGAGTGGTCTATCACAGATATAGGGGCATATGTATCAAGCTCCATATGGAGCTTGATGCCCCGTGTTTCTGGCAAGCCTACAGGCTCGCCAGAAACAGCAGTTATGAAACAGCGGTCACAAAGACCGCTGCTCCATAACCTGTCCGCCTGCTCTGAGCAGGCGGACAGACATTGCCGCAAATCAACCCGATCTAGTACGATCGGGTTGATTGACACCCCCTGCTGGCGGCCGATTGTCCGCGAGTCAGCAGGGGGCGGCGTTGCACCAGCAGCTCTGCTGGTGCATTGCTGAATACGGCGAGCGTATTGCTCTCCATATTCAGCGAAGTCTGGCGGACCTGATCCGCACTGTCGGATCAGGTCCGCCAGACTTTGATAACTAGAGGCCATAGGCTTACATACATGACAAGAGGGGGGAGAGTAACTTGACATTTTATTGGAACCCTTTCTTGTGGATTAGAAAGATAATTTTGTGATCTGCACCCTTGCAAATAGTGGAATATACCTTCACATATGACCTATAAAATATTGGAAGAGCTGAACCTCTCAAAGTTGGTTATTTTATAATGTATACCGATTTTTTAAAAAACATTTATTAATAGATTTTAACAAAGGTATTCTATAACTAAATTGTAGCTACATTTGTAAGTGTAAATTATAAGTACAGGTAGGAGCTCCATAGTCCTTTGTAGTTTAGAAATCATTATATTGGTGCTAAATAATTCTATTGCTAGATAAGAATTTGTATACTATATTTATTAAGTCAGTTTAATTTATTGTGAAGTCTTTTAAGAACTGCACCTAAATTGGCTATTGTTTTAATAATATACAAATTTCTCTGGTTGTAGTGAATTAAACATTGTAAGTAGTGATCAATATTTTGGCACTGATTTAGAGTTGCGACTAATTATAAATTGTTCTGGTATAATTTATGTGTGGTGTTTAATAAGCGATTAATTTGGAATTAACTTATAGAAATATTTTTATAGCTTGCTTTGTATAGAATATTGTAACAGCATAGACATATATAGTTGGCCATAATTAATATGCTATTTACTACGTTAATATAATCATCGTGTATATAAAGGTAACTGATCAGAACTAAGGATTAAAGATTAAATTTTAGTTTAAATTATTGTTACGCAAATATATATAATACGTTAGAAGTTACCACTGAAATAGAGTATAATTAATATTGTAACCTAGGTTATATCTAACACGTCGGATTACACTGCTGAGATAATATTTATAGTGATATTCTAACAGATATAATAGTATCTACAATAGTGTAGGAAAAAAAGAATATACAGCCAATGTTATCATAATGAAAAAGGTTTATTGATGATTCTGTAATCATCTAGAAGCGGGGAAGCCCTAAATTATTTCTTTTGCAAACTGCAAGTCTGCGTAATACAAAAATGTACTTTTTGGATATCATAACTGAAATTTAAACTAATGGTATTATTACAAATAATTACTAAAGATGAAATAATTACATTCCTTTTAGTCAGTTTCACAGGTTAAGCCATGATTTTACTAAACATGGTGACATGAGATTACAGCATGAGATCTGAAACAGAAGTTAAAAAGGAAAGTGAATTCCTAAGTAGTTAAGGAAGCAAGAATCGTTTATTTCTTTAGCTTACTTTGCTTGCTCCAACATTATTCTATATACACGAAGGGGCAATCCCATTTAGCACTGCGTAATCTGTTGGTGCTCTACAAATAACTGATAATAATAATAATTTAGGAGTTTAATAATGTAGACTTTAAAATAGACTACCCATACTCTAGTTCTTGTTTACAGATCACACCAAACCTGTGAAAACAATTTATGTAAATTATTGTAAAAAAAACCAATACTTGTAAATATTACAATATAGCCTTTGGAGCATGTTACCAGTATGCCCATAATGTCAAGATACAAATAGCATTCAGATAATTTAGCGATGGTGAGCATGGAATCAGATTGCAATAGTTTGCTTTTGAACTCACGATTGCATGATTCCATTTTAAAAGCCGATTATAAAGACCCCAGTACTGTTACTGACAATCACGGCATTGACATAAAGAGATTAATACACCACACCATTTGTAGATCTAAATTTTAATGCAGATCCCCTTAGCTCAGTGGTCTCAAAGTACTGGCCCCAGGGCAAGGCCCTCAAGATAGTTTCATCTAGCCCTCCCTTGTTTAATAGGTGAACCATTATTTTTGGCTTAAATTTTTTTAGGGGTCTAAGAGGTGTAACTAGTTGATGTTTTATATAGGCAATCACAAGATAAATATAAAGACAAGCATCCAGTGTAGACACCCAACATGCACTGCTTAGATAAATGTCACTTTTTACATTGTTATCCATCTCCAGATTGATTACTTCACTTGGCATTCAAGATAAATATAGTCAACTGTGTATGTCTATTGTGGGCTACAACTCCCACCATGCACTACTACTTGGATAAATGTCACTTCCATTTCCTAGTATATCCAGTTCTGGAGCATTACTCAGTTTAAACCACCCCCAATGTGAGAAGAAAACTTGGCCAGTGGCCCAAAGATAAATTGAGCTTGATACCCTTGCCTTAGCTGTACAGGATATTAGGTACTTAACACATATATATATGTATATGAACCTTTACATATGTAAATGTGTGGCCAGTCCACTGCAGACAGCCTATAAAAAAGATTAGTAAAGTATAGCTAGAACCTTAAATTCTAAGGAGGTGTGCTGGTGTATGTTGGATAGATGAGCAAAAACTGGCAGCACTCTTGGAAGTTTGATGTAATGAGGTAAAGAAGAGAAGAGGCGCCACATAGGGTGCTCCTGTCTACGTGACCGGAAGCTGGCGTGTAAGCGTTCTGCCTCAAGTCTTTTGGGCGACTCTTTTGGTCCCGTACTGCTCAGTTGGGCACTCTGGTTGTGCCGCCGTGTATTTGAGTAGCCATCTTCAGGGGGGGCTCTTCTGCTATTGTTTATTGTCTCCATACATTATCACCCTATGTGGCGCCCTTTTCTCTTCCTTGTTCTAACAGGATTTACGTCACTATAAAAAAGTGATGAGTAGAGCTTTAGTGAATCGATACCATGTATGTTAATACACCTCAAAATGTCCCCTATGGCAATTTTAGAGTGTATTGTATATGGGTATGGCAAAAATGTCCAAAATGCTATTCCGGGGCTTTATCAAGTGCTTTGAGGTGTCAAAAAGGTATTGAAAAATCTTGAAAATGATGCATAGTAAAAATAGGGCTAATACTAAGGAGCCAAAACACAGTAAAAAAAAGGGCAGAAAGGGCCCCAGCAACAGATGATGATTTATCCCAATATTTTTTTTAAAATGTGGAAATAGTGGGGGAAGTGAAGATTCAGGGCATTCTATGCAATTCTAAAGTCATTTTCAGATTGCAATGTAAAAAAATGGTTAATCATTTTCCTATTTGCTTAAAGGGATATGAAACTCAAATTTTTCCTTTCATGATTCATGCAATTTTAAGCAACTTTCTAATTTACTACTATTATCAATTTTTCTTCGTTCTCCTGGTGTGTTTTGTTGAATGAACAGCAATGCACTGCTGGTTGCTGACAGAACACATGGGTGAGCCAATGGCATTCAGTATATATTTACAGCCACCAATCAACCTTGCTGCTCATGAACTTTTCTAGATAAACATTTCAGCAAAGTATAACAAGAGAATGAAGCAAATTAAATAATAGAATTAAATAGAAATTTGTTTAACATTTTATGATCTATCTGAATCTGATCTATCTGAATCATGAAATACATTTTTTGGGTTCCATGTCCCTTTAATATGTTTTTTGACTTACAGACTATATGGCACTTCAACTTCAGTTTAAAAAAACAAACAAAAAAAACTTTAACCAAACATAGAAACATAGATATTGATGGCAGATAAGAGCCATAGGCACTGCAAGTCTGCCCAATATTTACTACAAGTATAAACTCATCTAGTTTGTAGGATAGCCTTTTGCTTCTTGTGGAAGTTTATTCCATGGATTAATCACCCTTTCTGTAAAGAAGTGCTTCCTCAAATTATTCCTGAATATACTACCTGTCAGCTACCCTGATAAATATCTAGTAAATAAGGGAAAAACACACTTTGAACCCATTTAGGTAAAATGTATAGAAAAACATAAACCAGTCTGAATAAATCATAGATGTACATAACCAGGCAACAAGAAAGTGCATGCAAGTGTGAAACAGAATGGACTTTTAATGTATAAAAGGAATACATGAGTTATGAACAGGGAAATCCCACTGATAAAGTAAGGAAGAGCTCTGAAACATGGGCCCCTTTCTGATTCTGAAAACTGAACTTTTATCTCGGTATGTGAGGTGTCAATCAACCCGATCGAGTACGATCGGGTTGATTGACACCTCCCTGCTGGCGGCACATTGGCCGCGAGTCTGTAGGGGGCGGTGTTGCACCAGCAGCTCTTGTGAGCAGCTGGTGCAATGCTGAATACGCTGGTGCAATGCTGAGAGCGTATTGCTCTCCGTATTCAGCGAGGTCTGGCGGACCTGATCCGCACTGTCGGATCAGGTCCGCCAGACTTTGTTAAATATGGGCCATAATGTCTGGTCTAGGACTGATAAAAATGGCATTGCCAGCAGCAATGATAGGTGCGTTTACTTGGCAAACTGCACCACTCTGACCCTGTGAAATACCCTTGTTCTGCAAATGATGATATGGAAAACTCAAACGTTAAATCAGTGAGTTAAAAAGAAAAGTTTGCCAGCCTGCGTTATTTAATTACTTAACATAGTACCCAACATTGGCAGTTCTCCAAATATGGCAAAGGACAATACTAGTTGCCTTAATTATTGCCTTTATTTAAGAACTACATTTTCTAAATAACTCTTTCTGAACCAATGAGAAAATATATTCATGTGTGAAATATATATCTCATAAATGCTGGGTAAATCAATGTAAATGCAGCCAAATTATAGCAATTCTAATCATAGTCATTAGATTTGTAAGAGAAGTTCTTAGAAGTCTGTTTCCAACCTTAGCCTGCCTAAAATATCCTATGGATGGAGATCAAAGCATATTTATTTGCGCCATTACATTTGCTTAGTTGGAGCCAAGTGCTTTGGACTATGTCTACATTCATTTTGGCAGCAGACTTCTTAGAATTGTCATCCAAGTCTACTACCATGACTTAGTATGTTTGTTATATATTAAATATATATGTTCTAATCAGCCTGAACCTGTGCACAAGCAGTTTTGCATGTACTTTAAAGATACGTCTATATTTATTGTGTTGCTTTAACTAGAATCCTGGTATTGTGGAATCAACAGGAAATAAAATAACTAGTGTTCAATATTAGTGTGTCTATTATGTGTAACTGGTTCACTCTTATTTTTTAGAACCCTTTTTCTCTTCTTTTTTTATTAAGTACTAAACTAAAACTTGCAATACTTTTTTTTCAATACATTTTTGTATGGATGTATAGAGTGTTACAATTCCCCCCCCCCCTAAAATTCCAGATAAATTAGAATATTAGTAGGTAATCACTCATCCAGGGATATTTATTAGCTTTAAAGAGCTTTGGAAGTACAAAGTCCAGATGTTCCAATTTTGATAGCCATATAATTAGTAGGGATGGGTGAATGTGTTTATATTCAAACTTGAATGTTAGAGTGAATGTTATTGTAGAAAATCGATTTACATAATCGAAAGTTGATAAGAAAGAATATTCATAAAAATTCTATTATCGAATGTTATAAACAGTTTTCGAATGTGACATTCAAATTCGAATGTGAGATTCAAATTCAAATGTGACATTCGAATTCGAATATTACATTTATAAAACAGTTGTAGACTAGAAATACTATTTCAAATTTGAATGCTACATTCGAATTCGAATGCTACATTCAAATTTGAAATTGTGACATTCAAATTCAAATATTAAATTTATACAACACAGTTGTAGACTAAAAAACATAATTTATGTAAGAACTTACCTGATAAATTAATTTATTTCATGGTGGCAAGAGTCCACAATTTGTTACATATGGGATATGCATTCCTACCAGGAGGAGGCAAAGTTTCCCAAACCTCAAAGCCTATAAATACCCCACCCACCTCGCTCATATCTCAGTTTAACGTATAGCCAAGAAGTGAGGTGTTAAAAAAGGAGTAAGAAAAAGCCATTAAAAAAGGATCATGAAAAAAGATGTGCTCTGTTAAAAAACTACCCATAATAGGGAGAGGACCTTGTGGACTCTCACCACCATGAAATAAATTAATTTATCAGGTAAGTTCTTACATAAATTATGTTTTCTTTCATATAGGTGGCGAGAGTCCACAATTTGTTACATATGGGATATAATACCTGTGGAATACCATGAGTAACAAAATATAAGGGAGGTATAAAATATAAACAGCTTTTTCGCAAAAAATAATATCCAAATTAAAGTCTTTTAATAACTAAAAAACCTGAAGATTTTTTTTTATAGGCAACAGAATCAATGAGTAACCACTGCCTGAAGAACCTTTCTACCAAAAGCTGCTTCTAAAGAGGCAAAAACATAAAAATGGTAAAAATTTGGTTAAAGAATGCAAAGAAGACCAAGTGGCTGCTTTGCAGATTTGATCAACTCAAGCCGAAGATGCGGCAACTGATCTTGTAGAATAAGCAGTAATTCTCTGAGGCAGGAACTGACCCGTTTCCAAATAAGCTTTATGAATCAGAAGTTTTAACCAAGAGGCTAAAGAAATAGCAGAAGCTTTCTGACCCTTCCGTGAACTGGAAAAAATTATAAACAAACTAGAAGTCTTTCTGAAATCTTTAATGACAGCAACATACAGGGAGTGCAGAATTATTAGGCAAGTTGTATTTTTGAGGATTAATTTTATTATTGAACAACAACCATGTTCTCAATGAACCCAAAAAACTAATTAATATCAAAGCTGAATAGCTTTGGAAGTAGTTTTTAGTTTGTTTTTAGTTATAGCTATTTTAGGGGGATATCTGTGTGTGCAGGTGACTATTACTGTGCATAATTATTAGGCAACTTAACAAAAAACAAATATATACCCATTTCAATTATTTATTTTTACCAGTGAAACCAATATAACATCTCAACATTCACAAATATACATTTCTGACATTCAAAAACAAAACAAAAACAAATCAGTGACCAATATAGCCACCTTCCTTTGCAAGGACACTCAAAAGCCTGCCATCCATGGATTCTGTTAGTGTTTTGATCTGTTCACCATCAACATTGAGCGCAGCAGCAACCACAGCCTCCCAGACACTGTTCAGAGAGGTGTACTGTTTTCCCTCCTTGTAAATCTCACATTTGATGATGGACCACAGGTTCTCAATGGGGTTCAGATCAGGTGAACAAGGAGGCCATGTCATTAGATTTTCTTCTTTTATACCCTTTCTTGCCAGCCATGCTGTGGAGTACTTGGACGTGTGTGATGGAGCATTGTCCTGCATGAAAATGATGTTTTTCTTGAAGGATGCAGACTTCTTCCTGTACCACTGCTTGAAGAAGGTGTCTTCCAGAAACTGGCAGTAGGACTGGGAGTTGAGCTTGACTCCATCCTCAACCCGAAAAGGCCCCACAAGCTCATCTTTGATGATACCAGCCCAAACCAGTACTCCACCTCCACCTTGCTGGCGTCTTAGTCGGACTGGAGCTCTCTGCCCTTTACCAATCCAGCCACGGGCCCATCCATCTGTCCCATCAAGACTCACTCTCATTTCATCAGTCCATAAAACCTTAGAAAAATCAGTCTTGAGATATTTCTTGGCCCAGTCTTGACGTTTCAGCTTGTGTGTCTTGTTCAGTGGTGGTCATCTTTCAGCCTTTCTTACCTTGGCCATGTCTCTGAGTATTGCACACCTTGTGCTTTTGGGCACTCCAGTGATGTTGCAGCTCTGAAATATGGCCAAACTGGTGGCAAGTGGCATCTTGGCAGCTGCACGCTTGACTTTTCTCAGTTCATGGGCAGTTATTTTGCGCCTTGGTTTTTCTACACGCTTCTTGCGACCCTGTTGACTATTTTGAATGAAACGCTTGATTGTTCGATGATCACGCTTCAGAAGCTTTGCAATTTTAAGAGTGCTGCATCCCTCTGCAAGATATCTCACTATTTTTGACTTTTCTGAGTCTGTCAAGTCCTTCTTTTGACCCATTTTGCCAAAGGAAAGGAAGTTGCCTAATAATTATGCACACCTGATATAGGGTGTTGATGTCATTAGACCACACCCCTTCTCATTACAGAGATGCACATCACCTAATATGCTTAATTGGTAGTAGGCTTTCGAGCCTATACAGCTTGGAGTAAGACAACATGCATAAAGAGGATGATGTGGTCAAAATACTAATTTGCCTAATAATTCTGCACTCCCTGTAATATTTCAAAGCTCTGACAACATCTAAATAATTAAAAGATTTTTCTGCATCATTTTTAGGATTAGGACACAAAATGTGAACAGAAATTTTCCTATTAATGTTATTATAATTAACAACCTTTGGCAAAAATGTCAAAGTAGTCTGCAAAACTGCTTTGTCTTGATGAAAAATCAAGTAAGGTGTTTCACAAGAAATGGCTGATAATTCTGAAACTCTTATAGCAGAAGAGATAGCTAAAAGAAACAGAACTTTCCAAGAAAGTAGGTTAATGTCTAGAGAATTCATAGGTTAAAAAGGAGGAGCCTGCAAAGATTGTAACACTAGATTGAGACTCCAAAGCTTGAACAAAACAATGAATTTCTAGAAGATGAGCAATCTTACTGTGAAACATAAAAGAAAGAACTGAATCTGTCCTTTCAAAGTACTGGCAGATACGTCCTTATCTAAACCATCTTGAAGAATTCTAGGAATTCTAAAGGTATGCCAAGAAAAATTATGAGAGGAACACCAGGAAATATAAGTTGTCTAAACCTTATAATAAATCTTCCTAGAAGCAGGTTTTCTTGCTTGAATCATAGTATTAATTACAGAGTCTGGAAAAACCTTTGTGACTGAGAACTAGACATTCAATCTCCACACCATTAAGTTCAGAGATTTCATGTCTGGATGAAAGAAGGGACCTTGAGACAGAAGGTCTGATCTTAGAGCAAGATGCCATGGCGGGTAGCTGAACATCTGAACTAGATCTGCATACCAGATCCTGAGAGGCCACGCAGGGGCTATCAGAAGTACAGATGATTGTTCCATCTTGATTTTTTAAATCACTCTGGGTAGAAGAACCAAAAGGAGGAAATATATAAGCATACTGGAATGACCAAGGGACTGCTAGAGCATCTGTCATTGCCTCAGGATCCCAGTGATCTTGCAAGGTATCTGGGAAATTTCTTGTTCAAATAAGAGGCCATGAGATCTATTTGTGGAAGACACTTAAAGAGATATAGTAACTAGCGCCTAGATAAAATACAAGCTCACTATAAAGAGTCCCTAACATATTCTAAGTTAATGATTGGGCTAGAGTATTGCACAGGTTTAAAATGAGAAGTAATGCCAGATACGGACAAAAAATCTGAATTTCAATAAATATATATGTCAATAAATAAATCAATCAACCAGTATGGGGAATAAACTAGATCAATGAATCAAATACATATAAAAAGTGGGAATTTATTAGAAGTACAATTTATGAGAATAATTAAAATCCAATGATTAAGTTAAAATCAATGCCATAAATAATGAATAAAAATTATGAACTCTAAATCAATTATAAACAATGTGGAGGTGTATATGAAACTAATTAATGAAACATAAATATAATTCCTATGAGTAGCTCCAATCACAGTCTAAAACTCTGGTTTATAATGGATGGGCTAAGACCCCATATAAAGTGATATAAGTGTTAAACAGGTTTGCGACTCGTAAAGTGTGCAATCATAAACAATTTAGTACAAAACATTATTTTAAAAATTATTGGAGTGCTTGAACACAAAAATCCAGTGCTTAATCACAGAAAAAATGTAACAAATATGATAAAGATATAAAAATGTGAAAAATATATATATAAAGAGGTTACCACAAAAAGCATCTGGCATCTCATTTTAAACCTGTGCAATACTTTAGCCTTTGGTGCTCCTATTTGTGGAAGACCCCAGATCTGAACAAGTTGTGAGAATACATCCAGATGGAGAGACCATTCCCCGGGTGAAGTAACTGACGGCTGAGATAATCTGCCTCCCATTTGTCTACACCTGGGAAGTGAATCTCAATGATGAGTCAGGAATTGGTTTCTGCCCAAGAAAGTATCCGAGATACTTCTTTCATGGCTAGGTAACTTCGAGTTCCCCCTTGATGATTGACATATGCCACTGTTGTGATATTGTCTGTTTGAAAACAAAGGAAAGGTTCATTCTTCAAAAGATTGGAATCTTTGTTTCCTGAATATTCCAAACTCCCTGTGCAGTCAGGGACCCCCATACTGCTCCCCAACCCATAATACTTGCATCTGTTGTAATTACAGACTATCACCTAGATTACGAGTCTTACGTTAGCCTTAAAAAGCAGCGTTGAGAGGTCCCAACGCTGCTTTTTAACGCCCGCTGGTATTACGAGTCTTGCAGGTACAGGTGTACCGCTCACTTTTCTTCCGCGACTCGAGCTTACCGCAAATCCCCTTACGTCAATTGCGTATCCTATCTTTTCCACGCTGGTATTATGAGTCTTGGAAGAAGTGAACGGTAGACCCTCTTTTACCGCATTTAAAAGTCAGTAGTTAAGTGTTTTATGGGCTAACGCCGTAACATAAAACTCTTAACTAAAGTGCTAAAAAGTACACTAGCACACCTAAACTACCTATTAACCGCTAAACCGAGTCCCCCCCACATCAGAAACACTTTAATAAATATATTAACCCCTAATCTGCCGACCCGACATCGCCGCCACTTTAATACATATATTAACCCCTAAACCGTCGCACTCCCGCCTCGCAAACACTAGTTAAATATTAACCCCTAATCTGCCGTCCCTAACATCGCCGACACCTACCTACATTTATTAACCCCTAATCTGCCACCCCCAACGTCGCTGCTACTATATTAAAGGTATTAACCCCTAAACCTAAGTCTAAACCTAACCCTAACCCCCCCCAATTTAAATATAATTTAAAATAATCTAAATAAAATTACTACAATTAAATAAATTAATCCTATTTAAAACTAAATACTTACCTGTAAAATAAACCCTAAGCTAGCTACAATATAACTAATAGTTACATTGTAGCTAGCTTAGGGTTTATTTTTATTTTACAGACAAGTTTGTATTTATTTTAACTAGGTAGAATAGTTATTAGTTATTAACTATTTAATAACTTCCTAGTTAAAATAAAGACAAATATACCTGTAAAATAAATCCTAACCTAAGTTACAATTACACCTAACACTACACTATCATTAAATAAATTACCTAAACTACCTACAATTAATTACAATTAAATAAAATAAACTAAAGTACGAAAAAAAAACCCACTAAATTACAGAGAAAAAAAAAAGAATTACAAGAATTTTAAACTAATTACACCTAATTTAATCCCCCTAATAAAATAAAAAAGCCCCCCAAAAAATAAAATTCCCTACACTAAATTACAAATAGCCCTTAAAAGGGCCTTTTGTGGGGCATTGTCCCAAAGTAATCAGCTCTTTCACCTGTAAAAAAAATACAATCGGAATTAAGGTAGGAAAAATCCTATTGGCTGATTGGATCAGCCAATAGGATTGAGCTCGCATTCTATTGGCTGATTGGAACAGCCGATAGAATATGAGCTCAATCCTATTGGCTGATTGGATTTTTCCTACCTTAATTCCGATTGGCTGATAGAATCCTATCAGCCAATCGGAATTCAAGGGACGCCATCTTGGATGACGTCATTTAAAGGAACCTTCATTCTTCGCTTGGACTTCGTTTGAAGAGGATGGCTCCACAACGGCTGGATTGAAGATGGACCCGCTCCGCTCTGGATGGATGAAGATAGAACATGCCGTCTGGATGAAGACTTCTGCCGCTTGCAGGACCTCTTCTGCCCGGATCGGATGAAGACTTCTGCCCCCCTGGAGGTCCACTTGTGCCCGGGTGGGTGAAGACGGCTCAAGGTAGGGAGATCTTCAGGGGGGTAGTGTTAGGTTTTTTTAAGGGGGGATTGGGTGGGTTTTAGAGTAGGGTTGGGTGTGTTGGTGGTGGGTTTTAATGTTGGGGGGTATTGTATTTTTTTTACAGGTGAAAGAGCTGATTACTTTGGGGCAATGCCCCGCAAAAGGCCCTTTTAAGGGCTATTTGTAATTTAGTGTAGGGTAGGGAATTTTATCATTTTGGGTGTCTTTTTTATTTTATTAGGGGGATTAGATTAGGTGTAATTAGTTTAAAATTCTTGTAATACTTTTTTCCTGTAATTTAGTGTTTTATTTTTTTCATAATTTGGTTTATTTAATTTAATTGTAATTCATTGTAGGTAGTTTAGGTAATTAGTTTAATTATAGTGTAGTGTTAGGTGTAATTGTAACTTAGGTTAGGGTTTATTTTACAGGTACTTTTGTACTTATTTTAACTAGGAAGTTATTAAATAGTTAATAACTATTTAATAACTAGTTAAAATAAATACAAAGTTGCCTGTAAAATAAATATAAATCCTAAGCTAGATACAATGTAACTATTAGTTATATTGTAGCTATATTAGGGTTTATTTTATCGGTAAGTATTTAGTTTTAAATAGGATTAATTTATTTAATTATGGTAAATTTATTTTGTTTAATTTAAATTATATTTAAGTTAGGGGGGTGTTAGGGTTAGGGTTAGACTTAGGTTTAGGGGTTAATAAATTTATAATAGTGGCGGCGACATTGGCAGCGGCAGATTAGGGGTTAATAAATTTAATATAGTTGCAGCGACGTTGGGGAGGGCAGATTAGGGGTTAATAAATATAATGTAGGTGTTGGCGATGTTGGGGGCAGTAGATTAGGGGTTCATAAGTATAATGTAGGTGGCGGCGGCGGTGTCCGGAGCGGCAGATTAGAGGTTAATAATATAATGTAGGTGTCAGCGATAGCAGGGGCGGCAGATTAGGGGTTAATAAGTGTAAGATTAGGGGTATTTAGACTCGGGGTTCATGTTAGGGTGTTAGGTGCAGACATAAAATTAATTTCCCCATAGGCAAAAAGAGAGGAAGAGAGAGGCGCCAACCATAAAACAGTATCGCAGGAGCAATATACCGGAGGTTCCCAACAACTCCCCCCGTGCTGGATATACTCACAAGCGATGCGGCACACGTACTGTGTCTAAAACAGCAGATCGGGACTATTCAGGGTCGCCCGACAGACATGTCCAGGAGCCGGAACACGTGATCTCCAGAACTCCAATCACAGGCGAGTTGTCCTGTAAGACTCGGATTCTCCAGATCTCCCAGGATTAAACTCAGCACTCCTGATTTCTTGTTTTCTGCTCTCACGTTCTTTCCTGGATGGTATCCGAAATTAAAGTTAGCACCGCACCCCTGTTACCGCAAAACTCGTAATCTAGGCGTAAATTATCAAAAATAAAAACAATTGCACCTTATCAAATAGCCCTATAAAAATAAAAAAGCCCCCAAAATAAAAACACCCACGAATTTCAAGAATCAAATCAGCCAATACGAATGCAAGGGATGCCATTTTGAAATGGCTCCCTTGCATTGAAGATCCAGTGTACGGGGGTGACCGTATGAAGATGACGCTCCACGCTGGATGTCTTCAAGGATGGTTCCACTCCGTGTCGCCGGGATGAAAATAGAAGTCGCCGCCTGGAAGAAGACTTCTCGCCACCTGGATGAGGATGGATGTCTGGACTTCAGAAACTGTGAGTGGATCTTCAGGGGTTAGTGTTATTATTATTATTATTCTTTATTTATAAAGCGTCGATAGATTCCGCAGCGCTGCCCATGGGTGCAAGGATAACAGTACAGTGGAGAAACAATACGATAAGACACAAAATTTTAGACAAATACAGTGGGAATTGAGGGCCCTATTCCCGTGGGAACTTACAATCTAGATGTGTTAGGTTTTTTATAACTTTTTTTGGGTGTTTTTTTTTTTTTAAGATTAGGGTTTTACTGTTGGGTGGTCTTTGAATTTTTTTTCAATGTAAAATATCTGATTTCTATGGTAGTTTATTGCAGGCTAGGGGGTGTTTTTGTTTGGGGGGATTTTTTATTTTTATAGGTGTAATTGTTTTGTTTTTTTTATAAAATTCGTTTGTTATTTTTCGTAATTTAGTATTTTTTATTTTTTGTAATTTTAGACTTTTATTTTTTAGTAGTGTTAGATTTTTTTTTAATGTGTAATTTAGTTTTTTTTTAATTGGTAGTTTTTTTAATTTCACAGGTAAGTTTTTATTTATTTTAAGATAGGGATATTGTAATTTTAATATAAAGTTAGGGGGTTGTTAGGTTTAGGGGTTAATAGTTTAATTTATTTTTTTGCAAAGTGGGGGGCTGGTGGTTTACGGGTTGATACGTTTATTTAGTGGCAGTGATGTGGGAGGCCAGAGGTTTAGGGGTTAATACATTTATTACAGTGGTGGCATTTTCGGGGCGCTGCAGATTAGGGGAGCTGCAGATTAGTGGTTAATAACTTTTATTAGTGGTGGCGATGTCAGGAGTGGCAGATTAGGGGTTAATAACTTTATTTCTGTGTCAGCGATATTGGGGCGGCAGATTAGAGGTCAATAACTTTATTTCGGTGTTGGCGATGTCGGGGGCGGCTGATTAGGGGTGTTTAGACGTGGGGTTTATGTTAGGGTGTTAGGTTTAAACTTAACTTTTTTTCCCCATAGACATCAATGGGGTTACGTTACAGAGCTTTTCATTCCGCGCTTCAGGTGTTAGTATTTTTTCTAACACTCTCTCCCCATTGATGTCTATGAGGAAAGCGTGCATGAGCACGTCAAAGCAGCCCTTGGATTTTGTGCGGTATGAAGCTTATTGCCACCATATCTCACGCACAAGGAGGCTTTTCAGAAACTTGTAATGGCAGAGCTATGGAGGGTGAAATAACGCAACTTTTGTTGCGTTTGTTTCGCACCCTCTATAGCGCTAAACTCATAATCTAGGCGATAGTTATTTAGTAAATATTGGTTTCAATGCTTTTTTACAGAAACGTTCAAATGCTTATAAAGTGGTGGAGCCCAGTATAATATCTGGTTAGAAAGAACATGTTACATTTTTTTGTGTAATCAGCAATAAAACACATTCTCACAATATATTTACTTTTAATAAGCATAGAAGTAATTCTAGCTACCAGCGTGAAATGTGAAAGACCAGTCTCTCAGTCCATTTAAACTGAGGCTGATAAAGCATTTAAACATTCACAAATAATTACAGATAAAATCAATAAGTTCCTTGCTGGCTGCATAGGGAAATGTGTTATCGTGTAAGCATGCCACTTCTGAATTAATTTTTACTTATTTTATGCTGTCTTAACATGTGATACAGAGAATGAATATAAGAAAACAATAACCCTTTCAAATATTGCAGAATATATATATATTATAAATAGATATATAGATATATGATCTGTTATCTTATATTACCATCTCAAAGTGTTAAGGTCGCTTTAACATAGAGATACATATATATACATATGTCTAAAAATATATATGTATGTATATATGTGAAGAACAATGGAATGTGAAATATGTATATTTTTATGTTGTGTTAGCACACATCAGAATATGTGATCGGGTTCGCGCGCAAGTAGGGTGTTTTTTTTATCCCACTTTTTTTGCTCCATTGAATTCTATGGTGGAATACATGAACGTGCATGCAATATTCTAACTTCAGCTTTTTGCACTCTTCGGGTTGGCGGCAGAGTGAAAAAAGCTTACTTTAAACTCATAAATAATACGAGCGCAACCCAAGTAGTGCAAAAAGCTTACTTCTAGCTCAGTTAGCGCTCAAGTGGAAGCGTTAAATAATAATAATAATATCACTTCCTATCCCATTAGGGATAGGAAGTGATATTGCAAAACAAATGTTTGTGATAAATTAGTTTTTACAGAATCGTTAAATAAATAGAAAAAGGCTTTAACTTTAAAAAAATCCACAAAGGATGTCTGTGGAACTTTGCTTGGAAATATGGAGGAAATAACGTGGGAGTCATTTTTTTTAGGTCTTTGGAATATATTATTTTATTAAATTCTGGGTATTTGTAATATTTTCTGTAAGAGCAAAGCATCTATTATAAGAGCAAGAAGAAATGTACAATGGTAACAGAATATTTCATTTCCTCCATTCCTTGCAGAAGAGGGTCTGCTGGAGATCAAAATATAAAACATAAAAGTGACAATTGAAGAAGCCTAGAGGGGGGCGGGAGGTGCACGGGAGCCTTCGGGACATCTAGACTACAGAAAATAAAAATGTTCACAGCAGCAGGGAGAGAAGATCGGGAGGGGTGGGTGAGGGAAGGGGAACATACCTGTCCTTACATATTTTGGCCCGTGTACACAGGCTTTAAAACTAGTACATTATAATACTCTTAAATTAAAATGCTTACACTTTATAGACTTTATATTTTGCAGTGTACAAAGTAAAAATAGTATTTTATTGCATTTAAAGTACAGCATACACATTAGTAAAAGAACAAAGTTAAAAACATTTTTTTTTACTCCAAATACAAATCCTTCTTTCTATGTCTTCAAGGTAAATTAATCTCACAGTCTCAGTAAGTGGGTTGGACAAGTGTGTTCCTTTGGTGTGGCTGAAGTTCTTTCACAGCTTTTACTATATTGTCTAAACATTTTATTTATGTAGGTCTCAGTAATTTATCTAATCAATTGTATTCTGGTGATTTTGTCTCAAAATACATAATGTACTTATAAGAAAAAAGACATGAATGTTGAAGTAGAAGCAAATACAAGCTAATGTATAGTGAAAGCAATGCAATTAGATTTGTATTTGCTTAAAAAATATATAATTTATCTTGGTACTTCTTACTCTCCCCTGTGAGATGCTGCTTTACACAGGGTTCATTACTTTCCATGGTAGGCATCTCACGTTTTGCTAGAAATTCCAAGTTCAACCCCTTAGAATGTTCTGTCCATTTGAACTCTGCAGTATGCTTTAATTTCAACCTGGTGAGTCACAGACACCTGGGCCCTTAATAAAATTCAGCCTAAATGTAATTTTCACTTCCTACTATATGTCTAAATTTATACTGTCACCTCTTTTTGGAAAAATAACAAAAGTCCACCAATTTCTGTCACAGCTTCATGTATGCCATCTCACAAGGATGAATCTCTTGAAGTACTGTAGCTATCAATAAGTTCTACATTTATTTAAATTAAACTGAGGGTAATATTTCACAGAACTTAAGCTAATACAATTTCTTTCATGTAATTGGCAAGAGTCCATGAGCTAGTGACGTATGGAATATACAATCCTACCAGGAGGGGCAAAGTTTCTCAAACCGCAAAATGCCTATACATACACCCCTCACCACACCCACAATTCAGTTTTACAAACTTTGCCTCCTATGGAGGTGGTGAAGTAAGTCTGTGCTAAGATTTCTAAGTTGATATGCGCTTCTCAGCATTTTAAAGCCCGATTCCTCTCAGAGTACAGTGAATGTCAGAGGGATGTGAAGGGAGTATCACCTATTGAATACAATGGTTTTCCTCATGGGAGATCTATTTCATAGGTTCTCTGTTATCGGTCATAGAGATTCATCTTCTACCTCCCTTTTCAGATTGACGATATACTCTCATATTCCATTACCTCTACTGATAACTGTTTCAGTATTGGTTTGGCTATCTGCTATATGTGGATGGGTGTCTTTTGGTAAGTATGTTTTCATTACTTAAGACACTCTCAGCTATGGTTTGGCACTTTATGTATTTATATAAAGTTCTAAATATATGTATTGTACTTATATTTGCCATGATTCAGGTTTCAGTTTATTTCCTTTTGCAGACTGTCAGTTTCATATCTGGGAAATTGATTTTTTCAGGATAAGATTTATTTCTTACCTGGGGTATAGTCTTTTTTCAATTAACTGTCATTTTTAATTTGCGGGTAGAATTAGGCTCAAAAGGGCGCAAAATGCTAAAGTATATTGCGTCACTTTTGGCGCGAGATTTTTTGGCGCAAAGTTACGTTCGATGACGCAAATTCGTCATTTCAGCGTCTTAGTTGACGCTGAGTCCTTTCACAAGGTTGCGTCTTCAGTGACGCGAGTGTGTCATTTCCGGATGTTAGCGCCAAATTTTTTTTTTTCTGTTTGTGTTGTGCGTCATACTTGGCACCAAATATTTCATTATTTAAAACCCCATTCCTATATACCTCTTGCCTTTTTTCTCTATCAGAGGGCTATGCTATTTGCATTTTTTTCCCATTCCTGAAACTGCCATATAAGGAAATTGATAATTTTGCTTTATATGTTGTTTTCTTTCTCTTACATTTGCAATATGTCTCAATCTGAACCTGTCTCAGAAATCACTGATGGAACCCTGCTCCCTGATAACAGTTCTACCAAAGCTAAGTGCATTTGTTGTAAACTTGTGGAGATTATTTCTTCAGCTGTGGTTTGTAATAGTTGTCATGATAAGCTTTTACATGCCGAGAATGTATCTATCAGTAATAGTGCTTTGCCTGTTGTTGGTCCTTCAACATCTAATGCACAAGATATACCTGTGAATTTAAAAGATGTAATTGCTGATTCTATTCAGAAGGCTCTGTCTGCCATCCTGCCTTCTAATAAACATAAAAGGTCTTTTAAAACTTCTCATAAAATTGATGAAATTCCAAATGACCGACAACATACTGAATTATCCTTACTCAGATATTGACACTGACAAATCTACTTATTTATTTAAAATAGAGTACATTCGTTCTTTGTTAAAAGAAGTGTTGATTACAATGGATATTGAGGAAACTAGTCGTCTTGATTTTAAAACTAGTAAACGTTTAAATTCTGTTTATAAACCTCCTGTGGTTACTCCAGAAGTTTTTCCAGTTCTTGATGCTATTTCTGATATGATTTCTAAGGAATGAAATAGGCCTGGTACATCTTTTATTCCTTCTTCAAGGTTTAAAAAAATGGTATCCTTTGCCAGCAGTTACATTGGAGTTTTGGGAAAAGATCCTCAAAGTTGATGGGGCTATCTCTACTCTTGCTAAACATACTACTATTCCTATGGAAGATAGTACTTCTTTTAAATATCCTTTAGATAGGAAACTTGAATATTATCTAAGAAAAGCCTATTTATATTCTGGTCATCTTCTCAGGCCTGCAATTTCTTTGGCTGATGTTACCGCTACATCAACTTTTTGGTTGGAACATTTAGCGCAACAAGAATTGGATTCTGATTTGTCTAGCATTGTTCGCTTGCTTCAACATGCTAATCATTTTAATTGTGATGCCATTTTTGATATCATCAAAATTGATGTTAAATCTATGTCTTTAGCTATTTTAGCTAGAAGAGCTTTGTGGCTTAAATCTTGGAATGCTGGCATGACTTCTAAGTCTAGATTGCTATCTCTTTCTTTCCAAGGTAATACGTTATTTGGTTCTCAGTTGGATTCAATTATTTCAACTGTCACTGGGGGGAAGGGAGTTTTTTTTGCCTTAGTATAAAAGACCTAAGGGTAAATCTAAAGCTTCTAACCGCTTTTGATCCTTTCCACAAATTAAAGAATCTGTTTCCAATTGGAAACCTTCTTCAGTTTGGAATAAATCCAAGCCTTTTAAGAAATCAAAGTCGGCCCCCAAGTCTGCATGAAGGTGTGGCCTTCATTCCAGCTCAGCCGGTAGGGGGCAGCTTAAGCTTTTTCAAGGATGTTTGGACAAATTCTGTCCGAAATCAATGGATTCTGAGTATTGCCTCTCAGGGGTATTGAATAGGATTCAGAGTAAGACCTCCTGTGAGAAGATTTTTTCTCACGCATAGCAGCAAATCCGGTAAAGGCTCAGGCTTTCCTTAAGTGTGTTTCAGACCTGGAACTTTCAGGGGTAATCATGCTGGTTCCATTTCAGGAACAGGGTTGGGGTTTTATTCAAATCTATGCATTGTCCCAAAGAAAGGAAATTCCTTCGGACCAGTTCTGGATCTAAAAATTTTGAATTGTTATGTAAAAGTACCAACTTTCAAGATGGTGACTATACGGACTATTCTGCCTTTTGTTCAGCAAGGGCATTATATGTCCACAATAGACTTACAGGATGCATATCTTCATATTCCGATTCATCCAGATCAATATCAGTTTCTGAGATTCTCTTTTCTAGACAAGCATTACCAATTTGTCAATCTTCCTTTTGACCTGGCGACAGCTCCAAGAATCTTTTCAAAGGTTCTCGGTGCCCTACTCTCTGTAATCAGAGAGCGGGGTATTGCGGTGTTTCCTTATTTGGACGATATCTTGGTACTAGCTCAGTCTTTACATTCTGCAGAATCTCACACGAATCAACTAGCGTTGTTTCTTCGAAAACATGGTTGGAGGATCAATTTACCAAAAAGTTCTCAGACAAGGGACACCTTTTTAGGTTTCCAGATGGATTCAGTGTCCATGACTCTGTCTCTAACAGACAAGAGACTTTAAAAATTGGTTTCAGACTGTCGGAACCTTCAGTGTCAGTCATTCCCTTCAGTAGCTATGTGCATGGAAGTTTTTGGTCTCATGACTGCAGCATCGGACGCGATCCCCTTTGCTCATTTTCATATGAGACCTCTCCAGTTTTGTATGCTGAACCAATGGTTCAGGGCTTATACAAGGATATCACAATTAATATCCTTAAATCCCAATGTTCGACTATCTCTGACTTGGTGGTTAGATCACCATTGTATACTTCTAGGGGCCACTTTTGTTCGTCCAACCTGGACTGTGATCACAACAGATGCGAGTCTTTCAGGTTGGGGAGCTATTTGGGGATCTATGATAGCACAAGGGGTTTGAAAATCTCAAGAGGTGAGATTACCAATCAATATTTTGGAACTCCGTGCAATTTTCAGGGCTCTTCAGATTTGGCCTCTGTTGAAGAGAGAACCATTCATTTGTTTTCAGACAGACAATATCACAACTGTGGGATATGTCAATCATCAGGGTGGGACTCACAGTCCCCAAGCTATGAAAGAAGTATCTCGGATACTTGCTTAGGCGGAATCCGTCTCCTGTCTAATTTCTGCGGTTCATATCCCAGGTATAGACAATTGGGAGGTGGATTATCTCAGCCATCAGACTTTACATCTGGGGGAGTGGTCCCTCCATCCAGATGTGTTTTCTCAGGTTGTTCAGATGTGGAGTCTTCCAGAAATAGATCTGATGGCTTCTCATCTAAATAAGAAACTTCCCAAGTACCTGTCCAGGTCCAGGGATCCTCAGGCAGAAGCAGTGGATGCATTGACACTTCCTTGGTGTTATCAACCTGCTTATATTTTCCAGCCTCTAGTTCTTCTTCCAAGAGTGATCTCCAAAATCATCATGGAGCAATTGTTTGTGTTGCTGGTGGCTCCAGCATGGCCTCACAGGTTTTGGTATGCGAATCTTGTTCGGATATCCAGTTGCCAACCTTGGCCACTTCCATTAAGACCGGACCTTCTGTGTCAAGGTCCGTTTTTCCATCAGGATCTCAAATAATTAAATTTGAAGGTATGGAAATTGAACGCCTAGTGCTTAGTCATAGAGGTTTCTCTGACTCAGTGATTAATACTATGTTACAGGCTCATAAATCTGTTTCTAGAAAGATTTATTATCGAGTTTGGAAGACTTATATTTCATGGTGTTCTTCTCATAAATTCTCTTGGCATTCTTTCAGAATTCCTAGAATTTTACAGTGTCTTCAGGATGATTTGGATAAGGGTTTTTCTGCAAGTTCCTTGAAGGGACAAATCTCTGCTCTTTCTCTTTTATTTCACAGAAAGATTGCTAAGCTTCCTGATGTTCACTGTTTTGTACCGGCTTTGGTTCGTATCAAGCCTATCATTAAATCAATCTCTCCTCCTTGGAGTCTTAATTTGGTTTTGAAGGCTTTACAGGCTCCTCCTTTTAAACCTATGCATTCTTTAGAAATTAAACTACTTTCTTGGAAAGTGTTGTTCCTTTTGACCATCTCTTCTGCTAGAAGAGTTTCCGAATTATCTGCTCTTTCTTGTGAATCTCCTTTTCTGGTTTTTCATCAGGATAAGGCGGTTTTGCAGACTTCATTTAAATTCTTACCTACGGTTGTGAATTCTAACAACATTAATAGAGACATTTTTGTCCCTTCCTTGTGTCCTAATCCTAAGAATTCTTTGGAGAGATCCTTACATTCTTTGGATGTGGTAAGAGCTTTGAAATATTATGTTGAAGCTACTAAAGATTTCAGGAAGACTTCTAGTCTATTTGTTATCTTTTCTGGTTCTAGGAAAGGTCAGAAAGCTTCTGCCGTTTCCTTGGCTTCGTGGTTAAAGCTTTTGATTCATCAAGCTTATTTGGAGTTGGGTCAAGCCCCGCCTCAGAGAATTACAGCTCATTCTACTAGATCAGTCTCCACTTCATGGGCTTTTAAGAATGAAGATTCAGTTGATCAGATTTGTAAAGTAGCAACTTGGTCTTCTTTGCATACATTTACTAAATTCTACCGTTTTGATGTATTTGCTTCTTCGGAAGCAGTTTTTGGTAGAAAAGTTCTTCAGGCAGCTGTTTCAGTTTGATTCATCTGCTTATGTTTTAAGTTTTCTTTTTCATTTATGAGGATAAACTTATATTTTGGGTTGTGGATTAATTTTTTTCAATGAAATATGTCTTTTTTTATTTTTATCCCTCCCTCTCTAGTGACTCTTGCGTGGAGTTCAACATCTTGGGTATTGCTATCCCATACATCACTAGCTCATGGACTCTTGCCAATTACATGAAAGAAAACATAATTTATGTAAGAACTTACCTGATAAAGTAATTTCTTTTATATTGACAAGAGTCCATGATGCCCACCCTTTTTATGGTGGTTATGATTTTTTTGTATAAAGCACAATTATTTTCAAATTCCTTTGTTGATGCTTTTTTCGCCTTTCTTTATCACCCCACTACTTGGTTATTCGCTAAACTGAATTGTGGGTGTGGTGAGGGGTGTATTTATAGGCATTTTTAGGTTTGGGAAACTTTTCCCCTCCTGGTAAGATTTTATATCCCATACGTCACTAGCTCATGGACTCTTGCCAATATGAAATAAATTAATTTATCAGGTAAGTTCTTACATAAATTATGTTTTTTTAATTTAGTTAAAATGTTCTCTACAAAACATTTATTTTAATAACATTTTAAGGTACATTTAATATATCAATATTTTAATAATTAGATCACTGTTTATATTTAATTAAGTTTATAGTACAACATTATATGTAGTACAGAAAATAAATAATCTTTCTACAGGACTGCAATACATGTTAAATATAGATTTATTTATGCTTATTTCTCTGGTATTGAGAACATCTGTATTTTACTAATGAATGGAGACATTTACAATAAATTCTTTATCACAAAAATTAAATCCAATTAATGGATGAAGAACTAGAAAAATGTATATCAGAAAATGGGAAAAATATTCAGGTAAAAACCTATAAACATATAGATTACTTTGTAAACATTGGTAGACTAAAGCTATTGACAATGACTGAGTGGGTTAGAAACAAAAAGTGGAACCATGGGCATTACTAGATTCCAAAAATCCTGAGGATCAAATTAAAAATCGTAACATTTCAGGGGTTGCTTTTAATATTATTGACCAATCAAATATTTATACTTCACTCAGTCACATGACACATTTGCACTCTCAATATATAGACACAAATGTACTGCTCACTAGTAAAAGTCACAGGAAAGTTAGGGCTTTAAGGGAGATCAGATTACAATTCTCTCCATAGTAGACACCCTACTAATGCCCATGACCAATTTAATAACACACATACAACTACCTTTTTTAAGTTAATGTCCTCTATAGCATAGCAGGAATGAGTGAAACTGGAGAGAATAGAGAGTGAAGAAGCTGTTCATGAATCGATCCCAGTATCTGTGTTATAATTAGAATTGGATAGAGCTAAAACATTTTAGTTTATCAGTTTATTATAGCCAGAGTTGAATCCAAGGTTAGTAAGCCTCGAAAGATGCATGGGATCTCTGGATAAATACTTTCTCTCTAATGCTTCAGATCTCCGAAGCTGGCCACTAGAATAACCAATTACATTTTCAGAAATATACTAACTGATTGCCATAAGGGTATCCAGATGGCCTAAAATCCTAAATAAATTAATTTGCATAGACAGTAGTAACGTTAGAAATAATTTTTGCATTTTTAACAGATTTTAACTTCTAAGATGCATTTATGTTTTTAGCTAAGAGATGGGTGTAAATTGTGTGAGGACCTTGCACATGAGGGGCCGAAGACAGCTATCTTGTAAATCTTATGATAGCATAGGGGAAATCTAGGCTCTACCAAATGCAGATATTCAACAATACATCTGCATGCATCAATAATGCATATGGTTCATGTGCTATAACCATCAAGTCAAGCTGTTGTTACATAAGGAATTAGTACCTGTCAGAAAAAAATGATGCCACTTTAGTACTTTGGGTTATTTATAGTATATGTTATGGTAACAGAGGGATACATTTATAATTACTATAGGAACCAAAACAAACAATACACATAGCAGAGTCTTATCACCTCCTTTCCTCACAGATTAATGTTACAGCTACAAATTAGAAATAGAGAAGATGCAAATGCTTCTTAATACTGCCCAGAGAAGTCATAGAAGAAAATTACAAAACTGAGATTGCAAAACTGATGAAGGCGCTACAGGAAGGGGTAACCATACTTAAGTGTAACATTAAAGAAATTATTGTTTTACTTAAACAGACAGTCTAGTCAAAATTAAACTTTCATGATTCAGATAGGGCCAGGGTCGGCTCCAAGGGGGGGGCATTGGGGGGCAATGCCCACCCACATCTAATGCTGTGCCCCCTCAAAAAAATTTTTAAAATGTTTTAAATTTTAAATTTTAATATTTATGTTTGAAACTAAAATTAATGGCATGGCTGGAACTGCATGAGGGAAAATGTTGTAAATGTAATTTAATGCGGCTGCCTGTAGTACTAGTGCGCTCAGCAATAATCTAATGATGACAATTTAGCTATGTGGGCATGGGGCTTTCTGTGCACATATAGACTGAGCGCTAGCAATTGGCTCTTGCGCTTAGCCTATCTGTGCACAGTGTGTGAAGACAGTCTGAGTGGGCTATTGGGAGGTGGATCAGGATGTGACTGAGAACATAAGTCACATAAGTTAAGGCCATCCTGCCACCTAGACCACCGGTACTCAAGTTAAAAGGTAGGAGGCAAAGCCTGGCAAACTACGAAGACCCAAAGCACTCTGACCAACTGATAAATGTAGTTGCGTCATGAGTGTCGCTGCCTTTCTCCATCTGCTTGGCTTGTGGCCGGGACTATCAGGATCTCTAGTATATGCAGACAGAGACAGGTCTATACACACATCTAATGCAAATTGCATCAGATGCATATATTGACCTGTCTCTCTGTCTGCTGCTGCATATACTACTTCTACTAGAGATCCTAATAGTCCCGGCCACAAGCATATGGGGAAAGGCAAAGACACTCATGACGTTATGAAATTTATCTATACTTTTGACACCGCATCTACACATCAGTCAATTATGGATCACACCGATATCTGGAGAGCAGATTTACCCCCTACCTCCTGATAATATCCTCCTTTCAACTCTACACACTATATATGTAGGTCTGCTCTTATTTTGACTCTCATACATGTGTGCCCCCTCATGAAAAAAAATGCCTCCCCATTTCATTCGTTCTGGAGCCGACCCTGGATAGGGCATGCAATTTTAAACAAATTTCCTATTTACGTTTATCATTAAATTTACTTTGTTCTCTTTGTATTATTTGTTGAAAATTAAACCTAGGTAGGCTCATATGCTATTTTTAAGCCCATGGAGACCAACTCTTATCTGCATTTTGACAGTTTTTCACAGCTAGACAGCTAGTTAATGTGTCTCATATAGATAACACTGTGCTCACTCCCGTGGAGTTATTTATGAGTCAGCACTGATTCGCTAAAATGCAAGTCTGTCAAAAGAGTTGAAATAAGGGGTCAGTCTGCAGAGGCTTAGATACAAGGTAATTACAGAGGTAAAAGCGTAGAAAGGGTAATAAATGGATTATCTATCTTTTTAAACAGTAATAATTATGAAGTAGCCTGTCCCTTTAACAACAAACTAGCACTAAAGCTAACAAAGGATATAAGAAGCTGCTAAGCCCTGTAAATTACATACGGCTAGATTTAGAGTTTTGTCGGTAAGGACCCGCGTATCTAACGCTGGCTTTTTTCTGACCGCACCTTTAAAATAACTCTGGTATTGAGAGTCCACAGAATGGCTGCGTTAGGCTCCAAAAAAGGAGCGTAGAGCATATTTAACGCAACTTCAACTCTCGATACCAGAGTTGCTTACGGACGCGGCCAGCCTCAAAAACGTGCTCATGCACGATTCCCCCATAGGAAACAATGGGGCTGTTTGAGCTGAAAAAAAACCTAACACCTGCAAAAAAGCCGCGTTCAGCTCCTAACGCAGCCCCATTGTTTCCTATGGGGAAACACTTCCTACGTCTGCACCTAACACTCTAACATGTACCCCGAGTCTAAACACCCCTAACCTTACACTTATTAACCCCTATTCTGCCGCCCCCGCTATCGCTGACCCCTGTATATTATTTTTAACCCCTAATCTGCCGCTCCGTAAACCGCCGCTACTTACATTATCCCTATGTACCCCTAATCTACTGCCCCTAACACCGCCGACCCCTATATTATATTTATTAACCCCTTATCTGCCCCCCACAATGTCGCCTCCACTTGCCTACACTTATTAACCCATAATCTGCTGAGCGGACCGCACCGCTATTATTATAAAGTTATTAACCCCTAATCCGCCTCACTAACCCTATAATAAATAGTATTAACCCCTAATCTGCCCTCCCTAATATCGCCGACACCTAACTTCAATTATTAACCCCTAATATGCCGACCGGAGCTCACCGCTATTCTTAAAAATGTATTAACCCCTAAAGCTAAGTCTAAACCTAACACTAACACCCCCCTAAGTTAAATATAATTTTAATCTAACGAAATTAATTAACTCTTCTTAAATAAATTATTCCTATTTAAAGCTAAATACTTACCTGTAAAATAAATCCTAATATAGCTACAATATAAATTATAATTATATTATAGCTATTTTAGGATTAATATTTATTTTACAGGTAACTTTGTATTTATTTTAACCAGGTACAATAGCTATTAAATAGTTAAGAACTATTTAATAGCTAAAATAGTTAAAATAATTACAAATTTACCTGTAAAATAAATCCTAACCTAAGTTTCAATTAAACCTAACACTACACTATCAATAAATAAATTAAATAAAATACCTATAATTATCTACAATTAAACCTAACACTACACTATCAATAAATAAATTAAATACAATTCCTACAAATAAATACAATGAAATAAACTAACTAAAGTACAAAAAATAAAAAAGAACTAAGTTACGAAAAATAAAAAAATATTTACAAACATTAGAAAAATATTACAACAATTTTAAACTAATTACACCTACTCTAAGCCCCCTAATAAAATAACAAAGCTATCCAAAATAAAAAAATTCCCTACCCTATTCTAAATTACTAAAGTTCAAAGCTCTTTTACCTTACAAGCCCTGAACAGGGCCCTTTGCGGGCATGCCCCAAGAAGTTCAGCTCTTTTGCCTGTAAAAAAAAAACATACAATACCCCCCCCCAACATTACAACCCACCACCCACATACCCCTAATCTAACCCAAACCCCCCTTAAATAAACCTAACACTAAGCCCCTGAAGATCTTCCTACCTTATCTTCACCATACCAGGTTCACCGATCGATCCAGAAGAGCTCCTCCGATGTCCTGATCCAAGCCCAAGCAGGGGGCTGAAGAGGTCCATGATCCGGCTGAAGTCATCATCCAAGCGGGAGCTGAAGAGGTCCATGATCCGGCTGAAGTCTTCATCCAAGCGGGAGCTGAAGAGGTCCATGATCCGGATGAAGTCTTCTATCAACGGCATCTTCAATCTTCTTTTTTCGGGAGCCATCATCTTCCATCCGACGCGGAAAATCCTCTTCTCCCGATGCCTACTAGCCGAATGACGGTTCCTTTAAATGACGTCATCCAAGATGGCGTCCCTCGAATTCCGATTGGCTGATAGGATTCTATCAGCCAATCGGAATTAAGGTAGGAATATTCTGATTGGCTGATGGAATCAGCCAATCAGAATCAAGTTCAATCCGATTGGCTGATTCAATCAGCCAATCAGATTGAGCTCGCATTCTATTGGCTGTTCCGATCAGCCAATAGAATGCGAGCTCAATCTGATTGGCTGATCGGATCAGCCAATTGGATTGAACTTGATTCTGATTGGCTGATTCCATCAGCCAATCAGAATTTTCCTACCTTAATTCCGATTGGCTGATAGAATCCTATCAGCCAATCAGAATTCGAGGGACGCCATCTTGGATGACATCATTTAAAGGAACCGTCATTAGGCTAGTAGGCGTCGGGAGAAGAGGATGTTCCGCGTCGGATGGAAGATGATGGATCCCGAAGAAAGAAGATTGAAGATGCCGTTGATAGAAGACTTCATCCGGATAATGGACCTCTTCAGCTCCCGCTTGGATGAAGACTTCAGCCGGATCATGGACCTCTTCAGCCCCCTGCTTGGGCTTGGATCAGGACATCGGAGGAGCTCTTCTGGATCGATCGGTGAACCTGGTATGGTGAAGATAAGGTAGGAAGATCTTCAGGGGCTTAGTGTTAGGTTTATTTAAGGGGGGTTTGGGTTAGATTAGGGGTATGTGGGTGGTGGGTTGTAATGTTGGGGGGGGTATTGTATTTTTTTTTTTACAGGCAAAAGAGCTGAACTTCTTGGGGCATGCCCCGCAAAGGGCCCTGTTCAGGGCTGGTAAGGTAAAAGAGCTTTGAACTTTAGTAATTTAGAATAGGGTAGAGCATTTTTTTATTTTGGGGGGCTTTGTTATTTTATTAGGGGGCTTAGAGTAGGTGTAATTAGTTTAAAATTGTTGTAATATTTTTCTTATGTTTGTAAATATTTGTTTATTTTTTGTAACTTAGTTCTTTTTTATTTCTTGTACTTTAGTTAGTTTATTTCATTGTAGTTATTTGTAGGTATTGTATTTAATTAATTTATTGATAGTGTAGTGTTAGGTTTAATTGTAGGTAATTGTAGGTATTTTATTTAATTTATTTATTGATAGTGTAGTGTTAGGTTTAATTGTAACTTAGGTTAGGATTTATTTTACAGGTAATTTTGTAATTATTTTAACTAGGTAGCTATTAAATAGTTCTTAACTATTTAATAGCTATTGTACCTGGTTAAAATAAATACAAAGTTACCTGTAAAATAAATATAAATCCTAAAATAGCTATAATATAATTATAATTTATATTGTAGCTATATTAGGATTTATTTTACAGGTAAGTATTTAGCTTTAAATAGGAATAATTTATTTAATAAGAGTTAATTAATTTCGTTAGATTTAAATTATATTTAACTTAGGGGGGTGTTAGGGTTATGGTTAGACTTAGCTTTAGGGGTTAATACATTTATTAGAATAGCGGTGAGCTCCGGTCGGCAGATTAGGGGTTAATGTTTGAAGTTAGGTGTCGGCGATGTTAGGGAGGGCAGATTAGGGGTTAATACTATTTATTATAGGGTTAGTGAGGCGGATTAGGGGTTAATAACTTTATTATAATAGTGGTGCGGTCCGGTCGGCAGATTAGGGGTTAATAAGTGTAGGCAGGTGGAGGCGACGTTGAGGGCGGCAGATTAGGGGTTAATAAATATAATATAGGGGTCGGCGGTGTTAGGGGCAGCAGATTAGGGGTACAATGCTATAATGTAGGTGGTGGCGGTTTGCGGTCGGCAGATTAGGGGTTAATTATTTAGGTAGCTGGCGGCGACGTTGTGGGGGGCAGGTTAGGGGTTAATAAATATAATACAGGGGTCGGCGGTGTTAGGGGCAGCAGATTAGGGGTACATAAGTATAACGTAGGTGGCGGTCGGCAGATTAGGGGTTAAAAAAATGTAATCGAGTGGCGGCGATGTGGGGGGACCTCGGTTTAGGGGTACATAGGTAGTTTATGGGTGTTAGTGTACTTTAGAGCACAGTAGTTAAGAGCTTTATGAACCGGCGTTAGCCCAGAAAGCTCTTAACTACTGACTTTTTTCTGCGGCTGGAGTTTTGTCGTTAGATTTCTAACGCTCACTTCAGACACGACTCTAAATACCGGAGTTAGAAAGATCCCATTGAAAAGATAGGATACGCAAATGACGTAAGGGGATCTGCGGTATGGAAAAGTCGCGGCTGAAAAGTGAGCGTTAGACCCTTTTTTGACTGACTCCAAATACCGGCGGTAGCCTAAAACCAGCGTTAGGAGCCTCTAACGCTGGTTTTCACGGCTACCGCCAAACTCCAAATCTAGGCCATAGACAGCTATATACCTTTTGTATATATGAACAAATACACACACATACATATATATACTGTATATATCAATATATATATATATATATATATATATATATATATACACACACAGTATATATATATATATATATATATATATATATATATATACTGTGTATATATAGTCAATTTCAACATAGGACTGCACTCACTGGGTTTTCAGAAAAAAATACTTATTTATTAAGGTAACGTTTCGGAGTTTGCAGACCCCTTTCTCAGACCAGAACAAACATGTAACTGAACATAGTGAATTATAAATACATTAAGCCCCACCCACCACCAAATCAAGTGTGAATTGCACCAAAACAGGGGTTGTCATGGCGATAACCCCTGCACCCCTCAGTGTAACCATACTACTAATCCAAAGAATCATAAAAGAGACAGAAATATACAAATAGATAAATATATACATAAATCAATAAATACAAATATAAGTGTGTTTCTGTTCCTATCTCAGTGGAATCATCATATCAGAGGTTAATACACAATGTACAAGAGAAATACTCGCACTACAATTAATCCAAGAGAAACAGCCATATGTAACAATTTATTACACTTATCTCTAGGGTTACAAATGTGTATCCAATCTAATCTTAACCACTCTGCTAATAGTGTCCAAACACACTAGATATATAGATATATCCATTCTTACGTATATGATATATAGACCCTTAAAGCATAATATAGGTGTTGTTTGCAAATCTCTTAACACCAGATAGTAATGAAAAAAACGTCTACATAATAATCCCACAAAGGAATTATCCATCCTACCTTTTACTTTAATATGTGTTGCGTGTTCATAGTATTGCTTATTTTACCAGCTGTATCCGGATACAAATAATGGGCAGAGTGGATCGTGTCTAAGCAACAATTAGTGCAGTTGCAATAGACCAGGCGCCAAAAATAGAGCTCCGGCGTCTGTAGTGTTCCTACACCCACCGCATGGCTAATTAGCATATACTGATGACGTGCGTGTGTTCACGCGTAGTCATGGTAACGCTGCTGCGCTTTTCCCATACATTCAATAGGCGATCCCAAAAGCCTGTCATGCTAGCGCTTACTAAGTACAGGGGATAGTAGGTAAATCACATCTAGCCTGATATCGTTATACGAGCATATATATTTTATCCAAGTAGGCTAAAAATGAATCAGCTGATAGGTAAATCTACATACAAACCCCTCCGGTGAGTCATAAATCGATCAGTGGAATATGTAGTGCCAAATAAAACATACGGTGTATAAACAGACTATGATACATATAAAGAAAACAGGGTATATACAGAAACAAATGTTATGTCTCATGCAATGTTACAACCACTGTCCTACAGTCATCACTAGAGAGGAGCAGGGATGCCGTACATAATCCATGGGTGTTACACTACAATTCTGTCATTGATTTAGAAACATATGGTGATTACTAGACCAAACAGAGACTGATCCTTATCTACTGTATACATACAGACATATGACAATAGAGGTTATGACCTTGTGCCTGGACCCCCATGTGTCCATACAGTGGAACCTCAAAGTGTATCATTGGTTCATTGTTATAAATGGCAATCAAAGTCTCCCATGAGGCCCTTCTCAAACTTTTAAAAATGCGCTACCAATTGAATAATGGTCCTCTTGATCCAGGAGGTCAAAAGTCGATCCCCACAATTAGTTCCTGTGGTTGGTTGTGATGAGCCCATACAGAGTTCATAGTAGGACCTTTAAACAGTCAAAGGGTATCCAAGGTACCCCATCACTACCCATGTGCCATGTACTAATGTGTCCTGCTTCCATATGTGTGGACTGCCACCGCAGAGGCCCAAATAAGACTATTGAGGAGGTCCCACCAAGTGTGTATCACATTAGGGCATAGGAAACTCACTGGTTAGTTTACCAACCAAAGTACGTCTAGGGGGGGGCCCAAACCAGTGTGCATCACATGTTATCCACTGATCAATACTTCAGCCCTTAATTGTGTCCCACCATAGCGGGCGAATCACATCAGGTGAATCATCACAAGAACAGAGTTTTTAATTGTCCATCTGCATTGGTATCAGAGGAAGCAGTGCCAGTCATTAGACATATTCAGGTCTTTGGCGTATAGGGTACCAAGTCTATGAATCCATCTCAACTCCATCTGGAGTAGGGTTCTATCCCTGTCTCCCCCTCGTTTGAAAGCTGGAACATGGTCGATTAAGATGAACCTCAAGTCTGTTACTTTATGTTTGGCCATAAGAAAATGTCTTGCCACAGGTTGGTCTGACACCCCTTTATCCAAGGCGCTTCTCCTTATAGCTGATCTATGGTTAGTCATCCTAAGTCGTGCGTTGTCCGTTGTTTTTCCTACATAGAATTGGCCACAACAGCAGCTCAGCAGGTAGATTACATGAGTAGTAGTACAGGTGAAAAAGTGTCTTATTGTGTACTTCTGGGTCGTATGTGGGTGTCTCAAGACTTTACATGGGATCATCCCACTGCATGTTGTGCATCCCAAACACCTGTAACAGCCCTTTTTCTTTGTTTTGAGCCATTGGTGTTTCATATAAAATTGTTGTGGGTCTGTGGACATGAGTAGATCCCTTAGGCTCCTTCCACGTCTATACCCCATGATAGGGGGCTTCATATGTTCAAAAGATAAGCTAGGGTCCGTCGCTAAGATCTCCCATCTATTTCTGATGTTCTGGGCCATCTTATCCTATATATATATATATATATATATATATATATATATATATATATATATATAGGCTATAAGAAGATTGCCAAGACCCTGAAACTGAGCTGCAGCACGGTGGGCAAGACCATACAACGGTTTCACAGGGCAGGTTCCACTCAGAACAGGGCTTGCCATGGTCGACCAAAGAAGTTGAGTGCACATGCTCAGCATCATATCCAGAGGTTGTCTTTGGGAAATATACGTATGAGTGCTGCCAGCATTGCCGCAGAGGTTGAGGCGGTAGGGGGTCAGCCTGGCAGTGCTCAGACCATATGCCGCACACTGCATCAAATTGGTCTGCATGGCTGTCGTTCCAGAAGGAAGCCTCTTCTAAAGTTGATACACGAGAAAGCCTGCAAACAGTTTGCTGAAGTCAAGCAGACTAAGGACATGGATTGCTGGAACCATGTCCTGTGTTCCGATGAGACCAATATAAACTTATTTGGTTCAGATGGTGTCAAGTCTGTGTGGCGGAAACCAGGTGATGAGTACAAAGACAAGTGTGTCTTGCCTACAGTCAAGCATGGTGGTGGGAGTGTTATGGTCTGGGCCTGCATGAGTGCTGCCGGCACTGGGGAGCTACAGTTCATTGAGGGAACCATAAATGCCAACATGTACTGTGACAAACTGAAACATAGCATGATCCCCTGCCTTCAGAGACTGGGCCGCAGGGCAGTATTCCAACATGATAACGACCCCAAACACACCTCCAAGACGACCACTGCCTTGCTAAAGAAGCTGAGAGTAAAGGTGATGGACTGGCCAAGCATGTCTCCAGACCTAAACCCTATTGAGTATCTGTGGGGCATCCTCAAACAGAAGGTGGGGGAGTGCAAGGTCTCTAACATCCATAAGTTCCGTGATGTCATCATGGAGGAGTGGAAGAGGACTCCAGTGGCAACCTGTGAAGCTCTGGTGAACTCCATGCCCAAGAGGGTTAAGGCAGTGCTGGAAAATAATGATGGCCACACAAAATATTGACAATTTGGACATTTCCACTTAGGGGTTTACTCACTTTTGTTGCCAACGATTTAGACATTAATGGCTGTGTGTTGAGTTATTTTGAGGGGACAGCAAATTTACACTGTTATACAGGCTGTACACTCACTACTTTACATTGTAGCAAAGTGAAATTTCTTCAGTGTTGTCACATGAAAAGATATAATAAAATATTTACAAAATTGTGAGGGGTGTACTCACTTTTGTAAGATACTGTATATATATCTATAAATATATATAAATATATATGTATATATACCACAGTATGAGCTAGATTAGAGATGGTGCAGTATTTTTTTTTCACGATTGCAAAAACTCCGCTAGAGTTAAGCTTTTTGCACTAGTCGGATTGCGCTGGTATTACAAGTAAAAAAAAAGTATTTTGCTCAAGTAGTAACCAGACTAGCACAAAAATCTGAACTTGCAATATTGTGCGCGCGTTCACGTATTCCGCAATAGAAGTCAATGGAAAAAAAAAAAAAAAACTAAAACTCACTAACACCATGACATATTCTCAACCCAACATGAAAATACGAATATTTCATATTCCAATGTTCTTTAACATGTTTTGTCTGTAATATGCACATATCTGATAACAATCTGTAATTTGCAAAAACACAACATGAGAATATGAAAAATATGTATACAGTTGCAATAGACCAGGCGCCAAAAATAGAGCTCCGGCGTCTGTAGTGTTCCTACACCCACCGCATGGCTAATTAGCATATACTGATGACGTGCGTGTGTTCACGCGTAGTCATGGTAACGCTGCTGCGCTTTTCCCATACATTCAATAGGCGATCCCAAAAGCCTGTCATGCTAGCGCTTACTAAGTACAGGGGATAGTAGGTAAATCACATCTAGCCTGATATCGTTATACGAGCATATATATTTTATCCAAGTAGGCTAAAAATGAATCAGCTGATAGGTAAATCTACATACAAACCCCTCCGGTGAGTCATAAATCGATCAGTGGAATATGTAGTGCCAAATAAAACATACGGTGTATAAACAGACTATGATACATATAAAGAAAACAGGGTATATACAGAAACAAATGTTATGTCTCATGCAATGTTACAACCACTGTCCTACAGTCATCACTAGAGAGGAGCAGGGATGCCGTACATAATCCATGGGTGTTACACTATAATTCTGTCATTGATTTAGAAACATATGGTGATTACTAGACCAAACAGAGACTGATCCTTATCTACTGTATACATACAGACATATGACAATAGAGGTTATGACCTTGTGCCTGGACCCCCATGTGTCCATACAGTGGAACCTCAAAGTGTATCATTGGTTCATTGTTATAAATGGCAATCAAAGTCTCCCATGAGGCCCTTCTCAAACTTTTAAAAATGCGCTACCAATTGAATAATGGTCCTCTTGATCCAGGAGGTCAAAAGTCGATCCCCACAATTAGTTCCTGTGGTTGGTTGTGATGAGCCCATACAGAGTTCATAGTAGGACCTTTAAACAGTCAAAGGGTATCCAAGGTACCCCATCACTACCCATGTGCCATGTACTAATGTGTCCTGCTTCCATATGTGTGGACTGCCACCGCAGAGGCCCAAATAAGACTATTGAGGAGGTCCCACCAAGTGTGTATCACATTAGGGCATAGGAAACTCACTGGTTAGTTTACCAACCAAAGTACGTCTAGGGGGGGGCCCAAACCAGTGTGCATCACATGTTATCCACTGATCAATACTTCAGCCCTTAATTGTGTCCCACCATAGCGGGCGAATCACATCAGGTGAATCATCACAAGAACAGAGTTTTTAATTGTCCATCTGCATTGGTATCAGAGGAAGCAGTGCCAGTCATTAGACATATTCAGGTCTTTGGCGTATAGGGTACCAAGTCTATGAATCCATCTCAACTCCATCTGGAGTAGGGTTCTATCCCTGTCTCCCCCTCGTTTGAAAGCTGGAACATGGTCGATTAAGATGAACCTCAAGTCTGTTACTTTATGTTTGGCCATAAGAAAATGTCTTGCCACAGGTTGGTCTGACACCCCTTTATCCAAGGCGCTTCTCCTTATAGCTGATCTATGGTTAGTCATCCTAAGTCGTGCGTTGTCCGTTGTTTTTCCTACATAGAATTGGCCACAACAGCAGCTCAGCAGGTAGATTACATGAGTAGTAGTACAGGTGAAAAAGTGTCTTATTGTGTACTTCTGGGTCGTATGTGGGTGTCTCAAGACTTTACATGGGATCATCCCACTGCATGTTGTGCATCCCAAACACCTGTAACAGCCCTTTTTCTTTGTTTTGAGCCATTGGTGTTTCATATAAAATTGTTGTGGGTCTGTGGACATGAGTAGATCCCTTAGGCTCCTTCCACGTCTATACCCCATGATAGGGGGCTTCATATGTTCAAAAGATAAGCTAGGGTCCGTCGCTAAGATCTCCCATCTATTTCTGATGTTCTGGGCCATCTTATCCTATATATATATATATATATATATATATATATATATAGGCTATAAGAAGATTGCCAAGACCCTGAAACTGAGCTGCAGCACGGTGGGCAAGACCATACAACGGTTTCACAGGGCAGGTTCCACTCAGAACAGGGCTTGCCATGGTCGACCAAAGAAGTTGAGTGCACATGCTCAGCATCATATCCAGAGGTTGTCTTTGGGAAATATACGTATGAGTGCTGCCAGCATTGCCGCAGAGGTTGAGGCGGTAGGGGGTCAGCCTGGCAGTGCTCAGACCATATGCCGCACACTGCATCAAATTGGTCTGCATGGCTGTCGTTCCAGAAGGAAGCCTCTTCTAAAGTTGATACACGAGAAAGCCTGCAAACAGTTTGCTGAAGTCAAGCAGACTAAGGACATGGATTGCTGGAACCATGTCCTGTGTTCCGATGAGACCAATATAAACTTATTTGGTTCAGATGGTGTCAAGTCTGTGTGGCGGAAACCAGGTGATGAGTACAAAGACAAGTGTGTCTTGCCTACAGTCAAGCATGGTGGTGGGAGTGTTATGGTCTGGGCCTGCATGAGTGCTGCCGGCACTGGGGAGCTACAGTTCATTGAGGGAACCATAAATGCCAACATGTACTGTGACAAACTGAAACATAGCATGATCCCCTGCCTTCAGAGACTGGGCCGCAGGGCAGTATTCCAACATGATAACGACCCCAAACACACCTCCAAGACGACCACTGCCTTGCTAAAGAAGCTGAGAGTAAAGGTGATGGACTGGCCAAGCATGTCTCCAGACCTAAACCCTATTGAGTATCTGTGGGGCATCCTCAAACAGAAGGTGGGGGAGTGCAAGGTCTCTAACATCCATAAGTTCCGTGATGTCATCATGGAGGAGTGGAAGAGGACTCCAGTGGCAACCTGTGAAGCTCTGGTGAACTCCATGCCCAAGAGGGTTAAGGCAGTGCTGGAAAATAATGATGGCCACACAAAATATTGACAATTTGGACATTTCCACTTAGGGGTTTACTCACTTTTGTTGCCAACGATTTAGACATTAATGGCTGTGTGTTGAGTTATTTTGAGGGGACAGCAAATTTACACTGTTATACAGGCTGTACACTCACTACTTTACATTGTAGCAAAGTGAAATTTCTTCAGTGTTGTCACATGAAAAGATATAATAAAATATTTACAAAATTGTGAGGGGTGTACTCACTTTTGTAAGATACTGTATATATATCTATAAATATATATAAATATATATGTATATATACCACAGTATGAGCTAGATTAGAGATGGTGCAGTATTTTTTTTTCACGATTGCAAAAACTCCGCTAGAGTTAAGCTTTTTGCACTAGTCGGATTGCGCTGGTATTACAAGTAAAAAAAAAGTATTTTGCTCAAGTAGTAACCAGACTAGCACAAAAATCTGAACTTGCAATATTGTGCGCGCGTTCACGTATTCCGCAATAGAAGTCAATGGAAAAAAAAAAAAAAACTAAAACTCACTAACACCATGACATATTCTCAACCCAACATGAAAATACGAATATTTCATATTCCAATGTTCTTTAACATGTTTTGTCTGTAATATGCACATATCTGATAACAATCTGTAATTTGCAAAAACACAACATGAGAATATGAAAAATATGTATACACGTCCTATAAAAAGCGGCCGTTAAGGACCAAGGACGTGCCTGACACGTCCTCGGGTAATCTGAGCGCTGGAAGCGATTGAGATCGCTTCCAGCTGCTCAAACAGTATTGCAGCAATGCCTCGATGTTGAGGCATCCTGCAATAATGTTCCTGACTGTCGGCTCCATTTTAATCGCTCCCACAGAGCAATCATTTCCAGTTACACTCCCCGTGGAGCCCAGCAGTCAGGCAGAGCATCGGAAGCCATCGGGCAGACTTCTGATGCTCTGACTGTGTGCTGAGTGCCTTGGTGAGTCGAGGCACTCAGTAAAATATAGTGTTTAAAAAAAAAAATATGAAAATATATTTTTTTAATAAAAAAGCCCCATATAGCCCCCCTCCCCTATGTGGCTTCAAAGATGGTGCTGCCTAGTGCAGCATGGGGCTTCTGGGGTGTCCCTAGCCTGCCTCATCATTGGGGCAGGCTAGGGTAATCCAATCTGAGCTTGCCCCTATAATTAAATTTATAATAATTAAAAATCCAATTTGTCTGATCATGTCAATATTAGTAAATATTGACTCTGACCAGTGCAGACCAGTCCAGAAGCAGAATCTTAAAAAAAATGCAGAGTCTGTACCAAGAGGGGGCAGAGAAAGAACACCACCTTTTACTGTCCTGATTGCCCTGGACAGCCTGGACTATGCATTGTGGACTGCTTCAAGCGGTAGCACACACTGGTCCAATTTTTTTTACTTTTACTGTGCCAGATTTTTAAATTTCACTGGTCTATTTTTTATAAGTTCTAAAATTGGTGCTGTATTTTACTAAAACCCTTTTAAAACATATGCATGGGGGCATGGGTGTACTCATGGGATCTTACAGAAAACTACCTGGGGTGTTTTCTTGCAATAACTTACAATAGGCTCTCCTAAATCATAGTCAAAAAGCAATGTGTGTGTAAAAATGAAAATTTTAAAATTACCACCATACACTTTCTCCATTTTTTTTGCCTAAAATGGTTGCATCAAAGCACTCCATATACAATGCCTTGGGTGTCAAAGTTTCAAACATATACACTTTCATGGCAATAAATAAAACTGGGGTATGCGATAGGCCCCAAACTAAATATTGGCTTATCAGAAGAAATACTCTCACTTTCAACTCAAATTACAAGTCATACAATTGTAACTGAACCTTACCAAAATCCTGGTAAACCTATGCATGGGGGCATGGGCGTACTCAGGTCTTGCAGAAAACAATCTGGAGTGTTTTCTTGCAATAACTTACAACAGGCTCTCCTAAACCATAGTCAAAAAGCAATGTGTGTGTAAAAATGAAAATTGAAAAATTACCACCATACATTTTCTTCATTTTTTTGGCTAACACAGTTGCATCAAAGGCATCTAAACACTCCATATACAATACATTGGGGTGTCAACTTTTTAAATATATGCGCGTTCGTGGCAAGCAAATAAATGGGGGTATGTAAAAAGGCCCCCAAAAAGAAGAAAGGCAAAGAAGATATGTTGAATGTAAAACAAAATCACAAACACGTCAGAAGTTTGGCATTGCACCCCCCCCCCCAAAACAACCCAACAAACTTATGCATAGGTGGTATCACTGTACTCAGGAGATGTTGTTGAACACATATTGGGGCGTTCTTTGGCAGTAACACATTACAGAAACTGAGAATCCATGCCTAAAGTACAATGTGTGTGAAAAATAACACAAAAAAATGACTACCCAAAAGTTTGACAAAGACTGGTGGTTGAATTAGTGCAGGGAAAGTGTTAAAATACCAGCATTTCAAATACCCTAGGGTGTCTACTTTTCAAAAATATATGGTTTCATGGGGGTAAATCACATTGGCCGGCTTCAAAAATGTTCCAAATAGGACATGGGTGCATAATCACAGATGTGAAAATCCCAAATTGGAAAACTGGAATGCGCCCCCTACAAATAAGGCCTTTTAGCCCCCTGAGAACCTGACATAACTATACATGGGTGGTATCACTGTACTCAGGAGATGTTGCTGAACACATATTGTGGTGTTCTTTGGCAGTAACATATAACAAGAACTTAGAATCCATGCCTAAATACGTGTGTGAAAAATAACACAATAAAATGACTACCCAAAAGCCTGACAAAGACTGGTGGTTGAATAAGTGCATGGAAAAGTGTTAAAATACCAGCATTTTAAATACCCTAGGGTGTCTACTTTTCAAAAATATATGGTTTGATGGGGCAAATTACTTTGGCCGGCTTTAGAAATGTCCCAAATAGGACATGGGTGCATGATGACAGATGTGAAAATTCCATGTTGGAAACCTGGAATGCACCCCCTACAAATAAGGCATTTTAGCCCCCTGAGAACCTGACATACCTATACATGGGTTGTATCACTCTACTCAGGAGGTGTAGCTGAACACATATCAGGGTGTTCTTTGGCAGTAACACATAACAGGAGCTGAGAATCCATGCTTAAAATATGTGTGTGAAAAATAACACAAAAAAAGACTTCCGAAAGTTTGTAAAGACTGGTGTTTGAATAAGTGAATGGAAAGTGTTAACATACCAGAATTTTAAATAGCCTAGGTTGTTTACTTTTCAAAAATATATGGTTTAATGGGGTAAATTACATTGGCAGGCTTCAAAAATGTCCAAATAGGACATGGGTGCAAGATGACCATATGTGAAAATGCCAAGTTGGAAAACTGGAATGCTTCCCATATAAATAATACGCTGTCAGCATTTAACAATGCACAAGCAGTTCTGATGAACTGCTTGTGCAATGCCGCCCCCTGCAGATTTGCGGCCAATCTAGCAGGGGGTGTCAATCAACCCGATCATATATGAAGAGGCGTACGAGTTAAGGAGCAGCGGTCTTAAAGGGAGAGTCAGCACCAGAATTTTTGTTGTTGTTTAAAAAGATAGATAATCCCTTAATTACCCATTGCCCAGTTTTGCATAACCAGCACAGTTATAATAATACATGTTTTACCTCTGTGATTACCTTGTATCTAAGCCTCTGCAGACTGCCCCCTTATTTCAGTTCTTTTGACAGACTTGCATTTTAACCAATCAGTGCTCACTCCTTGGTAAATTCACGTGTGTGAGCTCAAGGTTATCTATTTGAAACACATGAACTAACGCCATCTAGTGGTGAAAAACTGTCAAACTATATTGAGTTTAGAGGCAGCCTTCAAGGTCTAAGAAATTAACATATGAACCTCCTAGGTTTAGATTTCAACTAAGAATACCAAGAGAACAAAGCAAATTGGTGATACAAGTATATTGGAATGTTGTTTAAAATTATATGCTATATTTGAATCATGAATGGTTTTTTGGACTTGACTGTCCCTTTAAGACCACTGCTTCTTAACTGCTGTTTCCGGCAAGCCTGAAACAGCTGCATTGGGGCCAATTAACAGGTTGTTCAATCGGCCCCATTGTGTTAACACTAATTTCCTTCTTATTTCTTATTACTCTGTAATGGTTTTTATTTGTTTACCAGGATTACATGAAACTGGAAGCTTGCAGTGTTCTGTCATTAAAGGGGACATGAAACCCAAAATGTTTATTTTGTAAGTCAGATAGAGCATACAATTTTAAACAACTTTCCAATATACTTCTATTATCTAATTTGCTTCAATATCTTGGTATTCTTTGTTGAAGAAGCATCAGTGCACTTCTGGGAACTAGCTGAATGCATTGAGTGAGCCAATAACATGAGGCATATGTCCCTTAAAGTTTGCATTTAGGGAGCTACTGTTATACATGAAGCTAGATACTTTATTCATTCAAAGCAACAGGCAAACCTTTATTTCAGATCAACATGTTTTTGGATTAAGTAAATTATTAGATAAGGGGCATATCAGATGTATATATTATTATAAGAAATTCCATTAAATTTAAATCAGATTTAGCTTCCTAGAAGTTTGTTTCTGGTCATCAAGTAAAGAGATATAGTGGAATGAACACATGATAGTGCAATTATATTCTAATGTGAACAGTTTTATATTTATAAAATAAAATGGAGAAATGAACAACTCAATGGCCCCAATTTATCAAAGGTGTTGCGTACCTGATCCGACACTGCGGATCAGGTCCGCAAGACCTCGCTAAATGCAGAGAGCAATACGCTCTCCGCATTTAACATTGCACCAGCAGCTCACAAGAACTAAGTTACAAAAAATAAAAAAATATTTACAAACATTAGAAAAATATTACAACAATTTTAAACTAATTACACCTACTCTAAGCCCCCTAATAAAATAACAAAGCCCCCCAAAATAAAAAAATGCCCTACCCTATTCTAAAATTAAAATAGAAAAGCTCTTTTACCTTACCAGCCCTTAAAAGGGCCATTTGCGGGGCATGCCCCAAAGAATTCAGCTCTTTTGCCTGGAGAAAAAAAAAACATTAAATACCCCCCCCAACATTACAACCCACCACCCACATACCCCTAATCTAACCCAAACCCCCCTTAAATAAACCTAACACTAAGCCCCTGAAGATCTTCCTACCTTATCTTCACCACACCGGGTATCACACCGATCCGTCCTGGCTCCAATGTCTTGATCCAAGCCCAAGCGGGGGGCTGGAGACATCCATCCTCTGGCTGAAGTCTTGATCCAAGCGGGCAGAAGAGGACATCCGGACCGGCAAACATCTTCATCCAGGCGGCATCTTCTATGTTCTTCCATACGATGACGAGCGGCTGATCTTCAAGACCTCCAGCGCGGATCCATCCTCTTCTTCCGACGACTAGATGATGAATGAAGGTTCCTTTAAGGGACTTCATCCAAGATGGCGTCCCTCGAATTCTGATTGGCTGATAGGATTCTATCAGCCAATCGGAATTAAGGTAGGAAAATTCTGATTGGCTGATGGAATCAGCCAATCAGATTCAAGTTCAATCCGATTGACTGATCCAATCAGCCAATCAGATTGAGCTCGCATTCTATTGGCTGTTCTTATCAGCCAATAGAATGTGAGCTCAATCTGATTGGCTGATCCAATCAGCCAATCGGATTGAACTTGAATCTAATTGGCTGATTCCATCAGCCAATCAGAATTTTCTTACCTTAATTCCGATTGGCTGATAGAATCCTATCAGCCAATCGGAATTCGAGGGACGCCATCTTGGATGACGTCCCTTAAAGGAACCTTCATTCGTCATCTAGTCGTCGGAAGAAAAGGATGGATCCGCGCTGGAGGTCTTGAAGATCAGCCGCTCGTCATCGTATGGAAGAACATAGAAGATGCCGCCTGGATGAAGATGTTTGCCGGTCCGGATGTCCTCTTCTGCCCGCTTAGATCAAGATTTCAGCCGGAGGATGGATGTCTTCAGCCCCCCGCTTGGGCTTGGATCAAGACATCGGAGCCAGGACGGATCGGTGTGATACCCGGTGTGGTGAAGATAAGGTAGGAAGATCTTCAGGGGCTTAGTGTTAGGTTTATTTAAGGGGGGTTTGGGTTAGATTAGGGGTATGTGGGTGGTGGGTTGTAATGTTGGGGGGGTATTGTATGTTTTTTTTCTCCAGGCAAAAGAGCTGAATTCTTTGGGGCATGCCCCGCAAATGGCCCTTTTAAGGGCTGGTAATAGAGCTGTTAACTTTTTTAATTTAGGGTAGGGAAATTTTTTTATTTTGGGGGGCTTTGTTATTTTATTAGGTGGCTTAGAGTAGGTGTAATTAGCTTAAAATTCTTGTAATCTTTTTTTATTTTTTGTAATTTAGTTTTTTTTTTTGTTAATTTAGTTTAGTTTATTTAATTGTAGGTAATTGTAGGTACTTGTAGTTAATTAATTTAATTTATTTATTGATAGTGTAGTGTTAGGTTTAATTGTAACTTAGGTTAGGATTTATTTTACAGGTAATTTGGTAATTATTTTAACTAGGTAGCTATTAAATAGTTATTAACTATTTAATAGCTATTGTATCTAGTTAAAATAAATACAAAGTTGCCTGTAAAATAAATATAAACCCTAAAATAGATACAATATAATTATTCATTATATTGTAGCTATATTAGGGTTTATTTACAAGTAAATATTTAGCTTTAAATAGGAATACTTTAGTTAATAAGAGTTAATTTATTTCGTTAGATTAAAATTATATTTAACTAAGGGGGTGTTAGGGTTAGACTTACCTTTAGGGGTTAATACATTTATTATAGTAGCGGCGAGGTCCGGTCGGCAGATTAGGGGTTAATAAGTGTAGGTAGGTAGCGGCGACGTTGGGGGGGGGCAGATTAGGGGTTAATAAATATTATGTAGGTGTCGGCGATGTTAGGGCCAGCAGATTAGGGGTTCATAGGGATAATGTAGGTGGCGGGGTGTGCGGTCGGCAGATTAGGGGTTAAAAATTTTTATTATAGTGGCGGCAATGTGGGGGGACCTCGGTTTAGGGGTACATAGGTAGTTTATGGGTGTTAGTGTACTTTAGAGCACATTAGTTAAGAGCTTTATAAACCGGCGTTAGCCCAGAAAGCTCTTAACTACTTCTTTTTTCTGCGGCTGGAGTCTTGTCGGTAGAGGGCCTAATGCTCACTTCAGCCAAGACTCTAAATACCGGCGTTAGGAAGATCCCATTGAAAAGATAGGATACGTAATTGGCGTAAGGGGATCTGCTGTATGGAAAAGTCACGGCTTGAAAGTGAGCGTTAGACCCTTTCCTGCCTGACTCTAAATACCAGCGGGCGGCCAAAAGCAGCGTTAGGAGCCCTTAACGCTGCTTTTGACGGCTACCGCAGAGCTCAAAATCTAAGCGTTAGTTTTTGTTTTTTTCTTCCCATCGCAGAAATCAAAGAATGCAGTCTCCGAACAAAAAATAAGTTGCCTAAACCCTGAAAATACAAAATTGAAATTTTATTTGGTGACAGAAGATGCCAAATCTAAGTGAGTTCCATACTATTTTCTTCTCTTTAAGGCTTGTGGGGATTTATTATTAAGTAAATAGCAGCTTCCTACGAACCCGTTTTTAACCAAAGAGAGTGCTATCTCTCAAGTGACACAACTCTGCAAATTGTTATGTTTAAGGAGCAAACCTCCATACCTTAAATATGGTATTAGATATCAGTGTCCTCCACAGACATTTTTGCCAGCTGAGTAGCCAAAGCACAAATTAATTGCATAATTTATTGTAAATGTATTTAATGATAATCTGTGCAATAAAAATTGAACATTTTGAATATTAGCTAATTTTAGCTTAAAATTGGCTAAAAGTTTAGCCGGGTGGTCAGTAAAATCAGCCGTGTGGTGTACCTGCTAAAAAAGTCCTGGGTGTGGAGTTATAAAATCATGATTAGAATAAATTATAAAATCATGATTAAAAAAAATATACAATTTCAAAGAAGAATTACACATTAAATATGTTATTCATAGATAAAACATTTAGATATAAATTAAGATATAGAATATGGAATAAAGAGTTATAAATTAAATTAACTTAGATAGGATTAGTCAGTTTAGTTAGTAATGTGTTAAATGCTGTTTTAAAGACAATGTATTTAGAACTGTGACATTTAAATTCAGTTGCTGTTGTCAATCAAAACACATATACTGACATAGTATTATTAACACTCTAATACACTGCGCATGAACAAGTTAAAATAGTATTTTCTATATGTCAGCCAAAATTATAAAGTCTTTTAAGGAAGTTAAAATATACAAAGATAGCCTTTTCATTTATGGTATGCTTTGATTTCATTGGCTTAAAATGTGTATATAAGCTTTACATTTGTATGAGGCTATTGTTATCTTCTGCCTTCAGATCTCGAGGTATATATTAATCTTGCTGTGATTAATAAATGATTTAGGTCAACTAATATTTGATAAATATGAGTATTAATTTAATCTGTTAGATAACCCAGATTAAATATTTGTCTATAGTTAGGGTTTTGTCTAACCAAGGCGAAATAAAGTCATATTAAAGAATAATCCTTACAAGCATCTAATTTTTATCCTCTTTTGCGAGAATCATACATATACATCTGTTGCTAAAACACTCATTTAGTGACAGCCCTAAGGCAGAGGTATACGACACTGGGGAGAACACCTGGGGGCCCATTTATCAAGCTCCAAACGGAGCTTGTGGGCCTGTGTTTCTGGCGAGTATTCAGATTCGCCAGAAACACCAGTTATGAAGCAGCAGTCTAAAGACCGCTGCTCCATAACCCTGTCTGCCTGCTCTGATGAGGCGGGCAGGAATCGCCGGAAATCAACCCGACCATACTCGACCCGATTGGCCGCACCAGCAGCTTGGGCAGCGTTGCACCAGCAGCTCTTGTGAGCTGCTGGTGCAATGCTAAATGCGGAGAGTGTATTGCTCTCCGCATTCAGCGAGGTCTTGCAGACCTGATCCGCACTGTCGGATCAGGTCTGCAAGACCTTTAATAAATAGGCCCCCTGATATCTAGACTGAGCTTGTGTGCACCTGTCCTCATCAGCATCATTTGTCCCACATTTTGGTATTCTACTAGGGAAACTTTTGCTCTCATCTCTCCTTTAATTACAGGCAAATGACAAGTTTGGAGGAAATTGGAGCTGTCCTGACAAAACAAGTGACTTCAGTTGAGAATAGGGTTGCCACCTTTCTTGGAAGACAATACCGGCCATGCTAATTAACATAAATTTGCATAAATAAAAGCATAACTCAAAAACTAAAGCTGATATGACTGACTTTAAATGCTCATTTGTTTATAACTAGTTTTCATCACACTCAGAGGAAGTTTCACTTTGACAGGGGCTCTCTTTTAATATTTATTCTTTATTTTCTACATTGACATGAACCTTAAAAATACCGGCCATGTCGGTAAAATACCGGCTGGGTGGCAACCCTAGTTGAGAATATGTTGTTGGAGAGGAGGATTTAATTTTTTTTTATTTGAAATAAATATAAAAATTTTTCTTAAAAAGCCAAAATGCCTTTTTGTAATTTCCTTTGCCTTTTGTATTTATTCTTGATACTCACACATTCTGGTATATGAGGGCTGTTTAATACACACACGCACACATTCGCACACACAAATACACATGTACATATGCATGCACACACACAAAAGCAGAACAATAGAATTTGGTCAGTGAATCAAAGCAAAAGTGCAGGTTCTCCTAGCAACTAAATAATAATTTTGAAGCGTCTATACTACCATGTTAAAATATGGCTCCATCCATATAATAAGAGAAAGTGAAAAAAGTATAACATCATTTTATTGAATAACAATTTAAACAGTTACCGTTCAATAAAACTCACGTCATCTGACACTTTTCGCTTGCGCTTTCTCAAAGATTACATTTTTCTATCTGAAAGCTTTCATGCAATTTAAATTAAACCCCCTTATTCATTCATTCTGATGCCCACCGTAAATGACTAGAATGCCAGCGTATGTTAACAGGCTGTAACATACTGTATATTCTACACAAGTAAAAATAAATATACAATAACAATACAGATTGCTTTTTGCAGCAAAATGTTTTCAGTTAACATGCAGTGTTAATAAATGCCTATACTAGTTCTTTTAAACATTATAATTCATAGTAAATATAGTGAGACTAAGCAAGACATTATTATTCATGAGTTTGACAATTACAAATGCACAAAACATTCATCCTGAACATAACTAAAAGTGTGTGTGGGGAGTGGGCATTATTATATGCTTATCCCTGGGATAAATCAATCTCGATCCATTAACATTTTCTTTGAACAATCTACATTTTGCTTAGAGCAAACATTGCCTGTAATCAAATAGACAATGTAGCTTTATATGCAATCCAAACTATATTTAATTTTGTATTATTTTTTAGTTTGGTTAGAGACCAGGGGTGAAACTACAAGGAGTGCAGAGGTCGCAACTGTGACTGAACCCCTGAGGGTGGGGACCCAGCTTAAAAAAAAAAAACGCCTGTACTGATATCATGTGAGTGTGACATGATGCCTCACTAGTGTCTCTGACTACAGGGGTTAGTGTTTCTGTTTTACCCATTGGTGTTTATGTATGTGTGTGTGTGTATGTGTGTTTGTATGTATGTGACTGTGTGGGTATTTATGTATGTTTGTGTGTGTGTATGTTTGTGGAGCCAGCAAATTACAGACCTTGATACTACAGCATGGGGGGACGGGGGGTAAACAGTGTCACTATATAGTACCACTATATACAGTACAGGGGGGCTGGACCATGTTACAGACTACTGTGGTGACTCTATAAAGTACTGGGGCGGGTTGTGTCACTAACTCACTATATACAGTACTGGTGGATTAAACAGTGTCATTATATACAGTAATAGGGGGTCAGACCATCTCGCAGACTGTGGGCTCTGGGTACCTCCTTTTGCAGATATGTATCAAATTCACCTTTTATTTTTTTTTGGGGGGGGGTAGGGGGGTGCATCTGGGCCCTGTGGTTTCTAGTTATGCCTCTGCTAGAGACAAATCTTTTACCCTTTAAACATATGAACATGTTTTAGGTGAATTTCTGCCAAATTTAAGAGACCCCTTTTTGCTTCATTCTTTTGTCTTTTTTCACACTCTCCAAACACATATTCAGTCACTTTATCACCTAATGTAGATGCTCTCCCAGTGATAAAGGTACGTACATCCCTCAGAGACTATCTTATCTAAAACAGGGTAAGACTACAAAATGATGAAATTCCTTTTTACAATATTGAAGATTCAATAATGATTTCACTTGGTAACTCCTGTTCACTAATCTAGTTACTAATTCTGAAGAATGTTCATCATAACTTTCCAATGTAATACAATTTTATTTAATTGTTATAAACTGCCCTTTGGGAATAACTTTTGTCATATGAGTTGGATGACATGAATCATATCTATAAATTATGTTTAAAGTGAGTTCCTTCCTATACAGTTTTACTTCTATCAACTTGTTCAAACTATTACCCTTTCAGAGGGTATCAAAAGTAAGTAATTTCCTTTTCCTAATTTTATAATAGTTTCATGCATGCATGCAACCAGAATGTGATATTTTGTGCATTATTAGTCTATAAGATGTTATCCAAGCAAGTATCTATATGACTATTCCTACAGCAGGATACATCCAATCACATGACATCACATATTCCCTATCCATGTTTTCACTTTAAGATATATATATATTTTTTCAGGACTATTTTACATATACATTACTCTATAATGGTTTCAAAGAGATTAAAGTACATCGTTGGAGAGAAACCCAAAAGTCCAATCTCATCCTTAGTATGACTACATTTTGATAGATTTATTACACACTTTGGGCTAGATTATGAATGTAGCGCAAAACTTGTGGTAGCATTAATGTAGCGCGATGTGGTAGATTATGAATTTAGCGAGATTAATGTGATAGATTATGAATGTAGCGCGAGCTTGTGGTAGCATTAACCAGCCACTTCTAATGGCTTGTTATTTAACGTGCGCCTGTAAATGAGCAAATGTGCCCCTTTATGAGAACACGTTAAATGAGTGCTTCCCTTATAATCTAGCCCTTTGTGTTTGTGCTATTTGCTGATTGGTGGCTGCACATTTGATATAGCACCCAGGTGCTGAGCCTACCTTGCTATCGGCTAGATTACGAGTTTTGCGTTATGAGCGGTGCGGTGCTAACTTACACGTTATTGTCGCCGCTCACTTACCTACAGCGCTGTTATTACAGGTTTTCCTAAACCCGGCGTTATCAGGCAAGAAGTGAGCGTAGAGCAAAATTGTGCTCCATACCGCACTCCAATACCAGCGCTGCTTAAGTCAGCGGTGAGCTGGTGTAAAGTGCTTGTGCACGATTTCCCCATAGACATCAATGGGGAGAGCCGGCTGAAAAAAAGTCTAACACCTGCAATAAAGCAGCGTAAAGCTCCGTAACGCAGCCCACCTGATTCCTATGGGGAAACTAAATTTATGTTTACACCTAACACCCTAACATGAACCCTGAATCTAAACACCCCTAATCTTACACTTATTAACCCCTAATCTGCTGCCCCCGACATCGCAGACACCTACATTATACTTATTAACCCCTAATCTGCTGCCCCCAACATCGCTGACACCTATATTATATTTATTAACCCCAAATCTCCCATCCCCAATGTAGCCGCAACCTACCTACACTTATTAAACCCTAATCTGCCGCCCCAACATTGCTGCCACTATAATAAACATATTAACCCCTAAACCAATGCACTCCCGCATTGCAAACACTATTTAAATATTATTAACCCTTAATCTGCCGCCCCTAACATCGCCGCAACCTACATTACAGTTATTAACCCCTAATCTGCCGCCCCCAACGTCACCGTCACTATACTAAATTTATTAACCCCTAAACCTAAGTCTAACCCTAACCCTAACACCCCCTAACTTAAATATAATTAAAATAAATCTAAATAAAAATTCCTATCATTACCTAAATAATTCCTATTTAAAACTAAATACTTACCTATAAAATAAACTAATAGTTACATTGTATCTAGCTAAAGGTTTTATTTTTATTTTACATGCAAGTTTGTATTTATTATAACTAGGTAGAATAGTTATTAAATAGTTATTAACTATTTACTAGCTACCTAGCTAAAATAAATACAAATTTACCTGTAAAATAAAACCTAACCTGAGTTACACTAACACCTAACATTACACAACAATTAAATAAATTACATAAATTAAATACAATTACCTAAATTACAAAAAAAAACACTAAATTACACAAAATAAAAACAAATTATCAGATGTTTAAGATAATTACACCTAATCTAATGGCCCTATCAAAATAAAAAAGCCCCCCCAAAATAAAAAAACCTAGCCTAAACTAAACTATCAATAGCCCTTAAAAGGGCCTTTTGCTGGGCATTGCCCCAAAGAAATCAGCTCTTTTACATGTAAAAAAAATACAAACACTCCCCCAACAATAAAACCCACCACCCACACAACCAAACCCCCCAAATAAAATCCTAACTAAAAAAAACTAAGCTCCCCATTGCCCTGAAAAGGGCATTTGGATGGGCATTGCCCTTAAAAGGGAATTTAGCTCTATTGCTGCCCAAACCCTAACCTAAAAATAAAACCCACCCAATAAACCCTTAAAAAAACCTAACACTAACCCCCGAAGATCCACTTACAGTTTTGAAGAGCCGACATCCATCCTCAACGAAACTGGGAGAAGTCCTCAATGAAGCAGCAAGAACTCCTCAACGAAGCCGGGAGAAGTCTACATCCAAGCCGGCAGAAGTGGTCCTCCAGATGGGCAGAAGTCTTCATCCAGACGGCATCTTCTATCTTCATCCATCCGGCGAGGAGCGGGTCCATCTTCAAGCCATCCGGCGTGGAGCATCCTCTTCTTCCGACGTCTAACGATGAAGGATGTTTCCTTTAAATGACGTCATCCAAGATGGCGTCCCTTGAATTCCGATTGGCTGATAGAATTCTATCAGCCAATCGGAATTAAAGGTGAAAAAATCCTATTGGCTGATGCAATCAGCCATTAGGATTGAGCTTCAATCCTATTGGCTGATCCAATCAGCCAATAGGATTGAGCTCGCATTCCATTGGCTGTTCCAATCAGCCAATAGAATGTGAGCTCAATCCTATTGGCTGATTGGATCAGCCAATAGGATTGAAGCTCAATCCTATTGGCTGATTGCATCAGCCAATAAGATTTTTTCACCTTTAATTCCGATTGGCTGATAGAATTCTATCAGCCAATCAGAATTCAAGGGATGCCGTCTTGGATGATGTCATTTAAAGGAAACTTCATTCTTCATTAGACGTTGGAAGAAGAGGATGCTCCGCGCCAGATGTCTTGAAGATGGACCCGTTCCTCGCCGGATGGATGAAGATAGAAGATGCCATCTGGATGAAGCCCGTCTGGAGGACCACTTCTGCCGGCTTGGATGAAGATTTCTCCCGGCTTCGTTGAGGACTTCTTGCCGCTTCGTTGAGGACTTCTCCCGGCTTCGTTGAGGATGGATGTCGGCTCTTCAAAACTGTAAGTGGATCTTCGGGGGTTAGTGTTTTTTAAGGGTTTATTGGGTGGTTTTTATTTTTAGGTTAGGGTTTGGGCAGCAATAGAGCTAAATTCCCTTTTAAGGGCAATGCCCATCCAAATGCCCTTTTCAGGGCAATGGGGAGCTTAGTTTTTTTTAGTTAGGATTTTGTCTGGGGGGTTTGGTTGTGTGGGTGGTGGGTTTTACTGTAGGGGGGTTGTTTGTATTTTTTTTTACATGTAAAAGAGCTGATTTCTTTGGGGCAATGCCCCGCAAAAGGCCCTTTAAAGGGCTATTGGTAGTTTAGTTTAGGCTAGGGTTTTTTTATTTTGGGGGGGCTTTTTTATTTTGATAGGGCTATAAGATTAGGTGTAATTGGTTTAAATATCTGATAATTTGTTTTTTATTTTGTGTAATTTAGTGTTTGTTTGTTTGTTTGTTTTTTTGTAATTTAGGTAATTGTATTTATGTAATTTATTTAATTGTTGTGTAATGTTTCAGGTTAGGTTTTATTTTACAGGTAAATTTGTATTTATTTTAGCTAGGTAATTAGTAAATAGTTAATAACTATTTAGTTAATATTCTACCTAGTTAAAATAAATACAAACTTGCCTGTGAAATAAAAATAAACCCTAAGCTAGATACAATGTAACTATTAGTTATATTGTAGCTAGCTTAGGGTTTATTTTATAGGTAATTATTTAGTTTTAAAAAGGAATTATTTAGGTAATGATAGGCATTTTTATTTAGATTTATTTTAATTATATTTAAGTTAGGGGGTGTTTCGGGTTAGACTTAGGTTTAGGGGTTAATAAATCTAGTATAGTGATGGTGACGTTGGTGCAGAAGATTAGGGGTTAATAACTGTAATGTAGGTGCGGCAGATTAAGGGTTAATAATATTTAACTAGTGTTTGCGAGGCTGGAGTGCGGAGGTTTATTGATTAATATGTTTATTCTAGTGGTGGTGATGTCGGGAGCGGCAGATTAGGGGTTAATCATTTTATTTTAGTGTTTGCGATGCGGGAGGGCCTCAGTTTAGGGGTTATTATGTAGTTTATGGGTGTTAGTGTACTTTTTAACACTTTAGTTATGAGTTTTATGCTACAGCTTTGTAGTGTAAAACTCATAACTACTGACTTTAGAATGCGTTACGAATCTTGCGGGATAGGCTGTACCGCTCACTTTTTGGCCTCCAAGAAAAAGCTTGTAATATCAGCGCTAAGTCCCATTGAAAAAAGACTTTATGCAAATTGTGTAAGTTAATTTGCGGTCTGGCCAAAAAAGTGTGCGGGACAGCTGTACCTACAAGACTCGTAATAGCAGCAGTAGTGAAAAAGCAGCGTTATGAGCCTTAACGCTGCTTTTATACTCATAACGCAAAACTTGTAATCTAGCCGTATGTTTTTTAACAAAGATAAATAACACAATATCTACTTCTCGTTCACCGCAAAGCCAAATTGACAGGTTCCCACGTTGTGAAACTTGTCCGATTGCCCATTAATACATGGGACCCTATCAGTTCTATACATTAGTCTTCTCCAAAATTATTATATGCAGTTATTTGACTTCCATATTAGGCTTAATTGTAAATTTTTTCATCATTGCACTTGTTGTGATTGTATAATATCTCAAGTTTGTCAGTTCTATCATTTGAGTTTCACTAATAAAAAGAAGTTAAAGCGATAGTAAAGTCAAAATTAAACTCTCATGATTCAGATAGGGCATGCAATTTTAAACAACTTTCCAATTTTTTTTTTTATCATCAAATTTGCTTTGTTCTGGTGGTATTCTTTGTTGATGGCTAAACCTAGGTTGGCTCATAGGCTAATTTCTAAGCGCTTAAAGACCACCTGTTCTCTCAGTAAATTTAATTAGCTTTTCACAACTAGACAGTGCTAGTTCATGTGTGCCATCTAGGTAACATTGTGCTAACTCCCGTGGAGTTATGCAGAAACCAAATTGCATTGGCTCAAATGCAAGTTTGTTAAAACACTGAGATAAGGGGCAGTTTGTAGAGGCTTAGCTACAAGGTAATCACAGAGATAAAAACTACATTAATATAAAAGTTGGTTATGCAAAACTAGGGAATGGGTAATAAAGGGATTATCTATATTTTTAAACAATAAACATTTTTTAAATAGACTGTCCCTTTAAGCATACTATTACGCTCATCTTTTGAACTGACAATAAAAGACATATTTTGAGCCAACAGTTAAAGACAACAAATGAAATAGATCAGAAGACAACAGAGACACTGCTACTTTTAATGATTTATGTTGTCTGTTCTATACATTTTGTCTAGATTTGAAAGCACATTAAACAGCTCTAGTTTTGAGCACAATGTGTGTGTTCCTAGAGAGGACAAAAGGAAAATCCTTAACCTTTATTTTTAAACAGCTGTAAATTGCCTAAAACCAGCTACTTGATTTGCAGCACTTGCAAGTTACAGAATTTGCTTTTTGGTCTCTCTATGTTGTGGGGGACAAAGCCTAATTTTACACAAAAGCAAAAGATGTTTATTTTTCTTGTAACCTTGTGTATGCAGCAACATGTGTCCTGTGACAACCAAATAGCTTTCTGAAAATTTAACCAAGGTGATTTCTATCATCAAGTGTACGAGTGGCGAAGTGAGAATATTTCTTATAAACTCTTGACATGAAGTGCTTTTTTCCACAGAATATATTATGCACTGAGGGAATTCTCTTCTCAGCTTTAAGTTTAACTATTGTTTAAAAATCAAACCAGTTGCTTTGAGGTATTTTACATTAAAACTATTAAAACAATGCTTAGTAAAAACACAGATTTATTTTGTTCTCTGTAAAACTAGAATACTAATTTGGCAAGAGTCCTTCTTCTACACTTAAGTGCACTTAAGAAGAAACACATACATTCTGCCAAAGCCATTAATTAGCAATGTAGATAGGCAGCTTTGTGTAGAACTGTGTTACATATTTTATCCTGGATAACAAAGAGTCCCACAGTGAGCAAATGTCAAATACATTTAGCTGGTGATGGACAGTATGTGTTTCAGACACTGATGTGTTATCATCAGTAGAACATTTATTCCTGTTTGGTACATTTATCTTAGTAAATTTTATATTGCCTTTAACATATCATTAATTTCACCAACTGGATCTCTAGGGCTCTTCTGATTTTAAGTGACTTTATAGCTAAAAACAGAACTATTGTTTGATTACAACTTTATTGCTTGTGTCTCATGAGAAAGTGTATGTGAAATATGCTTCAGCATTATCAGCATTAATTTTAGTGGAAAGCTACAGATGCAGAAAAAAATATATCTAGGCCTAGATTACAAATGGAGCACAATTGACAGAGCAGAGTGGTATTACAAGCGGATAGTTAAATATTTTAACCAAAGGATCTTAGCACAACTTTTTGGTGCACCCTATTAATGTAACCCAAGACTAACAGTATTACTTTAGAGACCATCCTGGAGTCATTTGCTAATCATTAATCTACTTTAGAAGTCATTTGCACATCATCAGACATCATCAGGCTTGTAAAGTTTTCAGCTAAGATAAAATATTCAGTGTGATGACTTCAGAGTGATTAGCAGATTACCTTATTGATTACTTCACAATCATGAACAGTCAGTAAATGACTCTTGAGTCATCTCATTTAAATATTTCGGACTGTGGGCATACGTCATGATGGGTTCTGATTACTAATCTGGAGTCATTGATTACTTCAGAATGACTCCAGGTAGATCATCTTTTATGACTGGGAAATGGATAGTACAGAGAGCTATATTTGTGTGCTACTGAGCTTGTATTACCATTATTATAAATAGTATAGCACATAAGCAATAAATGAAGAACTCCCCCATCTTAGCTCACCTGAGCTTAGCGCACCATTGGCTTATTGTTAGGGTGACCATATCGCCGCTTTAAAAAGGGATACATATGAAAAATACATATGTCAGGGCTGTTTTAATAAATGTTTTGTATGAGAACCCCAACATATGTATTTTTCATATGTGTTCCTTCTTAAAGCGGCAATATGGTCAGCCTACTTATTGTGTAAGTGATATCTGAGATAAAATTTTACTGTGCGCTCCCATAAAAGTCTATTACATGAGCGATTTATCACACCAGCCGTATCTGACATGCAGATGTTACTGTACCCTAGAATTTCATTCTAGCAATAAAATATTACTTTTGAATTATTTGTTCTGCTCGAGTGATGTTAACGTAAAAAAGTGCTTATTTTTTTGAGCTTCATTTTTATCTGGACCTAAATTAATATCAGGGGGCATATCTATCAAGCTCCGTTTGGAGCTTGAAGCCCCATGTTTCTGGCGAGCCTTCAGGCTCGCCAGAAACACCAGTTATGAAGCAGCGGTCTAAAGAGTGCTGCTCCATAACCTGTCCGCCTGCTCTGAGGAGGCAGACAGACATCGCCGCAATTCAACCCGAATGAATACGATCGGGTTGATTGACACCCCCTGCTAGCAGCCGTGAATCTGCAGGGGGCGGCCTTGCACCAGCATTTCACAAGAGCTGCTGGTGCAATGCTGAATGCGGATAGAGTATTGCTCTCAGCATTCAGCGAGGTCTGTCGGACATGATCCGCAATGTTGGATCATGTCCAACAGGCCTTTCATAAATAGGCCCCATGGACTTCTCTGCTTCCAGGGCAGTTAATTTAAAAAGTACAGTATATAGTACACTTATTTTTTATAATCAACTCCTATAACATTCATTAATATCTGAGCTCAGATCTACAGCAAAAAAAAAAGTAGAAGTCAGTATTAAAAGAACAACTACCTCCAAATCAGGCACAAGAACTTTCATAACAGATAAAGGGTTATAGGTAAATCGGCTCAAAACATTTTTGCATATGAGAGAAACCTTTTACAAACCCTATTTTCAATGCAAATTAAAATATTAAGCTTTTAATTTTGCAAAACCACTTTGTCCTCTCTCTCTCTTTACTTTGGGCTCCAAGTTGTGGAGGCAACTTTGGAGCCCTTATGCTGCATGTCGGCAACTACAAGTAAAGAAGCTAAAGGGACATTGAACCCAAATTTTTTTCTTTCGTGATTCAGATAGAGCATGCAATTTTAAGCAACTTTCTAATTTACTCCTATTATCAAATTTTCTTCATTCTCTTGGTATCTTTATTTGAAATGCAAGAATGTAAGTTTAGATGCCGGCCCATTTTTGGTGAACACACTGTGTTGTTCTTGCTGATTGGTGGATAAATTCACCCACCAATAAACAAGTGCTTTCCGTGGTCCTGAACCAAAAAAAAATAGCTTAGATGCCTTCTTTTTCAAATAAAGAAAGCAAGAGAACGAAGAAAATTGATAATAGGAGTAAATTAGAAAGTTGCTTATATTTGCATGCTCTATCTGAATCATGAAAGAAAAAAAATGGTTTCAGTGTCCCTTTAAACATCTGTCCTGATCAGTACGGAAAGATTGACAAGTCATGACTCTTGTTGCAATTGGAGAGGTCGGGATGCAAAAAATAAATTCTTATGCAGTATTAATTGCTGGCTGCAAATGCTGCCCTACTTGCCCCAAGCGTAGGCTGACGGATTCCCTAACTGGGAACTTTGTTGCCCACTAGTTAAATAGAGACCTGTAAATATCCTACAGACATACACAACTGTAAACTGTTTAAAATTTAAAATCATTACAAAATTACATTAAATGTGATGTAAGATTATTCTGACTTCAAACATCTTCAAAAAGTAAATTTATGGTTACCTGATAAATTAATCTCTTTTACAATATGATGAGTCCACGGATTTCATCCTTACTTGTGGGATATTAGCCTCCTGCTAACAGGAAGTGGCAAAGAGCACCACAGCAGAGCTGTATATATAGCCCCTCCCTTCCCCTCCACCTTCAGTCATTCGGCCGAAGGTATAGGAAGAGAAAAGGAAAGGCTAAAAAGGTGCAGAGGTGACTGAAGTTTACAAAAATAAAATAAATCTGTCTTAAAGGGACACTCAAGTCAAAATTAAACTTCATGATTCAGATACAGCGTGCAATTTTAAACAACTTTCCAATTTACTTCCATTAACAAAATGTGCACAGTCTTTTTATATTTAAACTTTTTGTATCACCAGCTCCTACTGAGCATGTGCAAGAATTCACAGCATATACGTATATGCATTTGTAATTGGCTGATGGCTGTCACATGATACAGGGGGAGTGGAAATAGACATAACTTTGCAATTTATTTTTTAAAAAATCTACTACTCATTTGAAGTTTAGACAAAGTGCTATTGCATTGTCTTCTTATCATGCATCTGTTGATTTTGCAAAACTACAGTATTGACTGGTCCTTTAAAATAACAGGGTGGGCCGTGGACTCGTCATATCATAAAATAAATTAATTTATCAGGTAAGCATAAATTTACTTTTCTTTTACAAAGATATGACGAGTCCACGGATTTCATGCTTACTTGTGGGAAACCAATACCAAAGCAATAGGACACGGATGAAAGGGAGGGACAAGACAGGAACCTAAACGGAAGGCACCACTGCTTGAAGAATAGTTCTCCCAAAAATAGCCTCAGAAGAAGCAAAAGTATCAAATTTGTAAAATTTGTAAAAAGTATGAAGGGACGACCAAATCGCAGCCTTACAAATCTGTTCAGCAGAAGCATCATTTTTAAAAGCCCATATGGAAGCCACAGCCCTAGTAGAATGAGCTGTAATTCTTTCAGGAGGCTGCTGTCCAGCAGTCTCATATGCCAGGCGGATGATACTTCTCAGCCAAAAAGAAAGAGAGGTAGCCATAGCTTTCTGACCCCTACGCTTTCCAGAATAAACAATGAATAATGAAGATGATTGACGGAAATCCTTAGTTGCCTGTAAGTAAAACTTTAAGGCATGGACCACGTCCAGGTTATGTATGTTTTAGGAAGAAAACCAGGTTTGGTACGTAAAACCACCTTATCAGAATGAAATATGAGATAAGGCGAATCACACTGTAACGCTGAAAGCTCAGAAACTCTTCGAGCAGAAGAAATAGCAACCAAAAACAGAACTTTCCAAGATAATAAGTTTATATCTATGGAATGTAAAGGTTCAAACGGAACCCCTTGAAGAACTCGAAGAACTAAATTCAAACTCCAGGGAGGAGTAATTAGTCTAAATACAGGCTTAATTCTGGTTAGAGCCTGACAAAAAGACTGAACATCTGGCACGTCTGCCAAACGTTTGTGAAACAAAATTGACAATGCATAAATTTGTCCCTTTAAGGAACTAGCTGATAGGCCTTTCTCCAATCCTTCTTGGAGAAAAGACAGAATCCTAGGAATCCTAACTTTACTCCATGAGTAGCCCTTGGATTCACACCAATAAAGATATTTACGCCATATCTTGTGATAGATTTTTCTAGTGACTGGCTTTCTAGCCTATATCAAAGTACGGATAACAGAATCAGAGAATCCTCACTTCGATAAAATCAAGCATTCAATCTCCACACAGTCAGCTGCAGAGAAGTTAGATTTGGATGTTGGAATGGACCTTGAATGAGAAGGTCCTGCCTCAATGGAAGTTTCCACGGTGGCAGAGAGGACATGTCCACTAGATACGCATACCAAGTCCTGTGTGGCCATGCAGGCGCTATCAGGATCACTGAAGCTCTCTCCTGTTTGATTCGAGAAATCACGCGTGGGAGGAGAGGAAACGGTGGAAACACATAAGCTAGGCTGAGCAACCAAGGCACTGCCAAGGCATCTATCAGTTCAGCCTGGGGATCCCTTGAACGGGATCCGTATCTTGGAAGCTTGGCATTCTGTTGGGATGCCATCAGATCCAATTCCGGTCGGCCCCATCTGAGAATCAATGAGGCAAATACCTCAGGGTGAAGTTCCCACTCCCCCAGATGAAAAGTCTGTCGACTTAGAAAATCCGCTTCACAGTTCTCTACTCCTGGAATGTAGATCACTGACAGATGACAAGAGTGGGCCTCTGCCCAACAAATTATCTTGGATACTTCTATCATCGCTAAGGAACTCCTTGTTCCCCCCTGATGATTGATATATGCCACAGTCGTGATGTTGTCCTACTGGAATCTGATGAATTTGGCCGAGACCAACTGAGGCCATGCCTAAAGCTCATTGAATATTGCTCTCAGTTCCAGAATATTGATTGGAAGTAGAGACTCCACCTGAGTCCAAACACCCTGAGCCTTCAGGGAGTTCCAAACTGCACCTCAGCCCAGAAGACTGGCATCTGTTGTCACTATCACACATGGGGGTCTGCGGAAACAAGTCCCCTGGGACAGATGATCCGGCGACAACCACCAAAGAAGAGAGTTTCTGGTCTCTTGATCCAGATTTATCTGAGGAGATAAATCCGCATAATCCCCATTCCACTGTCCAAGCATGCACAGTTGCAGTGGTCTGAGATGAAAGCGAGCAAATGGAACAATGTCCATTGCTGCTACCATTAATCCAATTACCTCCATACATTGAGCCACTGATGGCCGAGGAATGGACTGAAGTGCTCAGCAAGTATTTAGAATCTTTGATTTTCTGACCTCTGTCAGAAATATTTTCATAGTTACCGAGTCTATCAGAGTTCCCAGGAAAGGAACCCTTGTCTGTGGAACAACTTAACTCTTCTCTATGTTCACCTTCCAACCGTGAGTTCTCAGGAAAGACAACACTATGTCTGTATGAGATTTTGCCAGTTGATATGTTGATGCCTGTATTAGAATATCGTCCAGATAAGGTGCCACTGCTATGCCTCACGGTCTGAAAACTGCCAAAAGAGACCCTAGAACCTTTGTGAAGATTCTGGGTGCTGTGGCCAACCCGAAGGGAAGAGCCACGAACTGATAATGTTTGTCCAAGAAGGCAAACCTTAGAAACTGATGATGATCCTTGTGGATAGGAATATGAAGGTAAGCATCCTTCAAGTCCACAGTAGTCATATATTGACCCTCCTGGATCATTGGTAAAATTGTTCGTATTGTCTCCATCTTGAATGATGGAACTCTTAGAAATTTGTTTAGACACTTGAGGTCTAAGATGGGTCTGGATGTTTTTGGGAACCACAAATAGGTTTGAGTAAAACCCCTGTCCCTGATCCAATTTTGGAACTGGACAAATTACTCCCATAGTAAAAAAGTCTTTTACACAGCATAAGAACGCCTCTCTTTTTATCTGGTTTGCAGATAACTTTGAAAGATGAAATCTCCCTCTTGGGAGAAAGTCCTTGAATTCCAATTGATAACCGTGGGTCACTATTTTTAGTACCCAGGGGTCCTGAACATCTCGTGCCCAAGTCTGGGCAAAGAAAGAGAGTCTGCCCCCTACTAGATCTGGTCCCGGATCGGAGGCCGCCCTTTCATGCTGTCTTAGGAGCAGCAGCTGGCTTTTTGGGTTGTTTATCCTTATTCCAGTTCTGATTGGGTCTCCAAACTGACTTAGATTGGGTAAAATTCCCTTCCTGTTTTGTGGAAGAAGAGGAAGCGGGGGGTCCTCCTTTAAAGTTCCGAAAGGAACAAAAATTATTATGTTTACCCCTCATTTTAACAGACTTATCCTGAGGAAGGGCATAGCCTTTACCTCCTGTAATGTCAGAAATTATTTCCTTCAATCCAGGTCCAAAAAGGGTCTTAACCTTAAAAGGAATAGCTAAAAGCTTGGTTTTTGATGACACATCAGCAGACCAAGATTTGAGCCACAATGCTCTACGTGCTAAAATAGCAAATCCTGCATTCTTTGCGGCTAATTTAGCAATTTGAAAAGCGGCATCAGTAATAAAAGAATTAGCTAGCTTGAGAGCCTTAATTCTATCTAAGATGTCATCTAATGGAGTCTCAACCTTAAGAGACTCTTTTAGAGCCTCAAACCAAAAAGCTGCTGCAGTAGTTACTGGAACAATGCAAGCCGTAGGTTGTAAAAGAAACCCCTGATTAACAAATCATTTCTTTAGTAGACCCTCTAATTTCTTATCCATAGGGTCTTTAAAAGCACAACTATCCTCAATGGGTATAGTAGTACGCTTAGCTAGGGTAGATATAGCCCCCTCTACCTTAGGGACCGTTTGCCATGAGTCCCCAATGGCATCTGATATGGGAAACATTTTCTTAAAATTAGGAGAGGGAGAAAAACGGTATACCTGGTCTATCCCATTCCTTTCTTATAATTTCCGGAAAAAAACGGAAAAACATCAGTGTAAGTAGGTACTTCTAGATATTTATCCATTTTACACAATTTCTCTGGTGGAATTACAATAGGGTCACAATCATCCTGAGTCGTTAAAACCTCCCTAAGTAACAGGCGGAGGTGTTCAAGCTTAAATTTAAAGGACATAGCGTCCGAATATGTCTGAGGTAAAACATTCCCTGAATCTGAAATTTCACCCTCAGACAGTAATTCCCTGACCCCCAACTCAGAGCACTGTGAGGGTACATTGGAAATAGCTAGTAAAGCATCAGAGGGCTCAGTATTTACATTAATACCTGACCTACTGCATTTACTCTGCAACACTGGTAATTTAGATAATACCTCTGTAAGGGTAGTTGAAATAACTGCAGCCATCTCCTGCAGAGTAAAAGAATTAGACGCACTAGAAGTACTTGGCGTCGCTTGTGTGGGCGTTAAAGGTTGTGACACTTGGGGAGAATTGGATGGCATATCCTGATTAGCTTCTGACTGAGAATCATCCTTAGGCACACTTTCTTGACCTAATATATGGTCTTTACAATGTAAGGCTCTTTCAGTACAAGAGTAACACAATGTTAGAGGGGGTTGCACATTGCACAATAGCTTCTAAACACATAGAACAATGAGATTCCTCAATGTCAGACATGTTGGACAGACTAGTAATAACCATAAAAGACGTTTAAACATTTATTGCATAAAATAAACTTTTGAAAAAACGTGTACTGCGCCTTTAAGAAAAGAAAAAGTGAACAAATTTTCCAAAATGCTCAATTAACGTTAAATTATCTCTAAATTTAACATAAGATTGTTGGTTTATCCAAAAATTACTGCACCCAGTATGCAAGGGCAGAAATAAGGCTCAAAAGTACAAATATCAACAACTAGTCATTTTATAGACAAAAATACCCTCTGTACCTCAGCTGTGGCGCCTACCTGCCCCCAGGGTACTTAGAAACAACTTTCCAACACTTCAGACCAGCTTGCACAGTCCAGGAGCCACCAGAGTTAATGCTTGCTGCTTAAACTTGAAAGAAAAAAGGCATACACATAAAAAGCACTCCCAGGTCAAATTGCAAAATATTGCAAGTAATAATCACTAGGTTATGATCCCAGATTGGATTATGGAAACAGGAAGATTAACTATATTTAAAATATAACTTTTATTGGGGTCACAAAAAAATTAAAAATAGGAAAAATCACTTAAAATCACACTTAAGTACCGACTGTAGTCTAAAAATATTTAGCGTGGCAGATTATTATTCAAAAATAATGCACCCACTCATTACCATAATGTAAAGATATCATTACTTGTCAGTGAAATACATCAAACTGAATATCTATTGGATGGTAAGTTATAATAGGATTGAACCACTTCACAAATATGGTAGATCAGTCAGTGGGAGTGTGAATCGGATAGTTTGTCCCTGTTATAATGAACAGTTGTATCGGACAGGCTATAGCTATGAGCAATAACAGAAATTCAGTTATAGTGTAAACCGGATTGAAAGTAAGCTTTCTGACCTAGCATGTGACTCGAAATATTAACATCCTATATTGTCTTATAAGTAACAATAATGTAAGGTACATCAGCACAATGTTAGGTAAGTTATTATAATTTATTGTAAGCATATGCTGTAATCAATGTTACTATATACGTGGGATGTTAGTTGTGATAAAAGATTGGTAACATTTACAATAACCAGTGAATTACCAACTTGCTGAAAATACCGAAATAAAGTTGTTAATAATATTGGCATGTAATGCTCTATACAAAGAGTGTAATGCTTTGGACGTTAGGGCACTGGTGAGGAGTCCTAGGAGCTCCTGTGTTTTAGACAGCCTTAAGCTACCGATACATCACTGTAGTCAATATTTGCGGCATCAACTTGCCTAATAATGATTTATCTAATGATATAACTATTAATCTAATGTGTGGCAACTGACTGTAATTTACGTTACATATCCACTCTAGATCTTTAGTGTGAATATGAGTGTTTGAATGTATGTTTTTCTATGAGCGCTATCCGAATTGAATATTTAACTACTCTAATAGTTACTGGGCGCATGTGGACTTTGTAAACTCTGACAGCACACGGATTTTATGGAATCAGCTCCATTTACCTAGCATATTTTTATCACAGTGTAAAATTATCTTAACATTATCATACGAACCTACATATGTCTGGGACAGAGTATAACTGTAGACTGAAGTATTTCTGCTTAAAAGTTTATACATGATCTGATCAGACCTGAAGAGTCACCAAACTGATTCACAATTCAGGATAGTGTGTTTGTGAGGCTACACAACCGGTGATCCATAGGTAGTGAATTACTGGCTTATGAAGCCCATAGCACAGTAGCAACTACAATATATAACGTAACTCCAAGTATTCAAAGTTGTTATTTTAATATGATCAGTACAATTGAATGTTGCTTCTAAACACTAATACTACGGAAATACTTGCTGCTTTCAAGGAACAAAACTACTACGGGCGGCGCGCTACTGCATAATTTAAATCCCGGTACTGTGAATTAGCCCAATCAGCTATTAGCAAACCTGAGTAAAACATTTAGTGCACAGGAGCAGTTGAAACTTACATAAACCAGCTGAACGTTACACTCTCCTTAACACTCAGTAAATTTGAGCTAATATATATTTGTGACTATAAATGTCAGGTTAATGATAGTATCATTGCAATTCATTGAGATACTTTCAACTATCAGTTTGGATACTTAGTATAAAAAATCGTGTCTAACGTTTTTTTTTGACACTATATAACTCCTATTGCCATCTCTATAATGACGTATCTGGTGATTTATAAATCGTATTGCATCATGTAAATGGAGTATTAGATTTATAATACTAAGTTTGGAATCCTAACTACATATTTAGTCTTGATACGCACAAAATAGTATTGGACAGATTATATATTTGATATTGAGGACTAACTTGCACGAATAACAGGCATATATTATTCTGGCTGACGAATTATATTCACACAAACAATAAGTTATCCTTGATACTCTGTCCAAAGCATTACACTCTTTGTATAGAGCATTACATGCCAATATTATTAACAACTTTATTTCGGTATTTTCAGCAAGTTGGTAATTCACTGGTTATTGTAAATGTTACCAATCTTTTATCACAACTAACATCCCACGTATATAGTAACATTGATTACAGCATATGCTTACAATAAATTATAATAACTTACCTAACATTGTGCTGATGTACCTTACATTATTGTTACTTATAAGACAATATAGGATGTTAATATTTCGAGTCACATGCTAGGTCAGAAAGCTTACTTTCAATCTGGTTTACACTATAACCTGAATTTCTGTTATTGCTCATAGCTATAACCTGTCCGATACAACTGTTCATTATAACAGGGACAAACTATACGATTCACTCTCCCACTGACTGATCTACCATATTTGTGAAGTGGTTCAATCCTATTATAACTTACCATCCAATAGATATTCAGTTTGATGTATTTCACTGACAAGTAATGATATCTTTACATTATGATAATGAGTGGGTGCATTATTTTTGAACAATAATCTGCCACGCTAAATATTTTTAGACTACAGTCGGTACTTAAGTGTGATTTTAAGTGATTTTTCCTATTTTTTATTTTTTGTGACCCCAATAAAAGTTATATTTTAAATATAGTTAATCTTCCTGTTTCCATAATCCAATCTGGGATCATAACCTAGTGAATATTACTTGCAATATTTTACAATTTGACCTGGGAGTGCTTTTTATGTTTATGCCTTTTTTTCTTTCAAGTTTAAGTATCAAAATTCATACACTCAGCACTTACACCTAGCGGTACTTGTTGGCCCAAATAAAGATTAAAACAGGTCTATTATAGATAAATAGTGCAATTGGTAATTTGTTCAATTCATCTTACTGATTGCTGCTGCCTAGCCTGAAGGAAGTGCGCATCTGAGCGCGCGAAAATAAGCCCCGCCCCTTAAGGTTGATGCCGGAGTAGGCCCAAACACAACCGCATGGGGAAGCGGTTTCACACCTAAGTTATACAGAACTGATAATGTCTGTCCTATAACCCCTCAAATGCACCAGTAAAGTAATCAAACATATGAATGCCAAAAAATAAAAACGTTATGTATCGTTTTTCTTTGTATTCCCATAGTGTCACACAATGCCCATAAGTCAACAATTTATAAATAAAAAACAGGGACTCCAGTAATACCCTTCATATAAAATAGGATTACTGTTTACCCGATTCCCATACAGGGAAATAAATGCCAGCCAGTTCTGATATATCAAGTCTCCTCAAAATAAAAAGGCTGCACATACCTTAATGCTGCTTGTAGCATGAAACCGGTCTCCACACTGAAGATGTATCATGGTTACCTTCAGAAGTCTTGTGGGAACCAGCATTAATCTTAGTTACAACTGCTAAGATCATCAACCTCAGGGCAGAAATCTTTTTCCATATCCCCCTGAGGAAAATAGTACTCACCGGTACCATTTAAAATAAAAAAAATTCTTGATTGAAGAAACTAAAACTAACACCTCACTTTGCCATGTCTTCCTAGTATAACACAGGCAAAGAGAATGACTGGAGGTGGAGGGGAAGGGAGGGGCTATAAATACAGCTCTGCTGTGGTGCTCTTTGCCACTTCCTGTTAGCAGGAGGTTAATATCCCACAAGTAAGGATGAAATCCGTGGACTCGTCATATCTTTGTAAAAGAAACAAAATTAGTAATTTCAGATTTAACTAACTTCCAAAACCACCATGAAGCTTAACATGAGTCTGCTATTACAAAGCTGTATTTAAATCCATTAGAAGAGTTTCCAACAATTTTAAAATTCTAGACCATTTCATTTAATAAAAAACAAGCTTATCATATGGATTTCTAGAGTCTTTAAAGTCATTAAACTGCTGAGTACAAATACAGTAGTATGGTTACTCACCATTCTATTGTTTTTCCTCCTGTATCTGCAACTCTCTTTAAAGTTGTTCCCTTATTTTAACCTGTTACAGAAGTCAGCTCTGTGTTTTTAAACTGGATGCAGCCATCTTGGAATGCACGTATGGCTCAATCATGAAGCGATGCATGTTCACAGATCTGTGACATTGCTGGGTTTTTGACAGCTGTACATTGCAGTATGGATTAGTTACCACAGTAGAAGTCAGACGATTAAAAGTTACATAACAAATATAAAAAGTTCTTAGAAATTATATAAAGAAATCTAGCCACTGCAATTGCTCAAGTCCTGCATGGTACACTCTAAACCGAAATGAAAGATACAGCTTATAAAGGAGACATCACTGATGTGCAAAGGGACACTGCTTCTGTCACAGGGTACAATAATACTTAAATTCCAAGAGAGTTGCATGCACAAACATAAATTACATTACAAATTACATTATAAATACTATTTAATCAAATTCTACCCATCAGTGCTGGTATATAGATACCATTTGACCTCTGGAGTAGATAGAAATACCTCCCAGATGTTTAAAGGGGTGTAAACTCCTACTCCTAAATATATTAGCCAAGTCCTCCTTTGCACTGTACTCAAAGCTATACAAAAATGTTGTGTTATTAACCCCTTGAGTGCTAATAAACGACTTTGAGCCGTCGCTAGCACTATCCCACCTTGAGGGAGATCTGGGGGCTCCCACCCGCTCCAGCCCCAGCGATCGGGCCTGCATAGCAACAGGCATCGCTGGGGCTTCACGTTATGCATGGTGACGTCACGCGCAATGACGTGATGACGTCACTGCACAACTTTATTCATACTTAACAATTTTAAAGTGAAAGTAAATAGTAAATCCTAGCATTTTACAAATGCTAGGATTTACTATTGAAACAAATAAAGGGCACTTTCATTCATGAAGTATAAGATACTTCATGTAGAAAGCTCCTTTATTTGATTCAATCGATCGCCGCTCTTAGCTCCTACAGCAGCCCACGGCTAAAAAATTTTTTGGCTAAGAGGTGATGTTTTCACCTGTTAGCCAATAGCCATGCGGTAAATCCGGCTTGGCGCCCATGGGAGCCGGATTTACCGTATGGCTATTGGCTAAGGGGTGAAAACATCACCTCTTAGCCAAAAATTTTTTAGCCATGCACTGCTGTAGGAGCTAAGAGCGGCGATCGGTTAAATAAAATAAAGGAACTTTCTACATGAAGTATCTTATACTTCATGAATGAAAGTGCCCTTTATTTGTTTCAATAGTAAATCCTAGCATTTGTACAACGCTAGGATTTACTTTCACTTTAAGTATAAGAGCAGGGGGCATGCTGCTTAGAAGCCTGTATCTCAGACATCTAAGCAGCTACAGACCCGTAAGACCCACCGTTGGAAAGGTAATTGCCTAACCTTTCCAACAGTGTAAGTCTTGGGGATCAAAAAAAAAAAAATTAAAAAAGCTTAGCACAAAGTTGAGAAAGTGCTTAGCACTCAAAGGGTTAAAAATGTATTTAAAAAGAAAACACCTTTGCTGATTTCCTCCATTATTAGTTCATCCTCAGGTTATATAACTCTGCCCTCAACCTGACCAAACAGATCAATTTTTCATCCCTCATGTTAACTCTTTCATCCGACCCTAGAAGCCTGTTGTCAACCTTCAGAAGCTTCCTCCTACATCTGCCTGCACCTCCGCCTCTGCCCACTACAAAACTCAATACCCAGAATCTCACAGATAAATTCAGGAATAAAATTGGTAAAATTTGGTAGCCTTCAATTCTACCCAACCTCTTTATCTGTTAGTTTGTTCCTGTTAACGAAGAAATCTTAATCCCATTCATCTACAATCCTTATTCTGTTTCTTTAACGACTTACCTAACTCGCCTTTTTAGTCTGTCTTTCTTTTGCCACCAAACTATGCATGAAGTGTGAACCAGCTAATGCAGTTTCTCTGAATAACTTGATCTTCTCCAATGTGATTGTGTAATATAACAATTTTCAACCAAGCTGTTGTGAAAGGTATTGAAGAAATATTTTTAACAATATTTAGTAATGTGTCAAATTTGTAACTTTAAGTGAGCAGTTCCCAAGTTACAATTGTGACTTAATATAAGCCGTACACAGAACCACTGGTATTAATGGGTAACAATATCAGCAAGAAAGATAAGGTTTTAATATAACAGCAGTAAATAAGTTTAGGTCCTACCTCTGGTCCCAATAAGGTTATCGTAGCTCAGGTCAGAGAGGAAGTATACCCTCAGAGAGGAGACCAAAACAGCTGCAGAACACAGGAGAAGCGTTACAGTGTTTACCCGGCTAACTGTAGGGAGAGAGACACAGCTTGATAGAATTCGGCCGTAGCTCATGACGTAATTCAGCTGCTGTGAGTATCCGGCTGCCAATGACAGGGTAAAGGAACGTCGGAAGATAAAAGTAAGGCTCCGTATAAACTTAACCTGCTTGAGAGTAAGTAGCATTTCAGTAATAACAATCTATGAGAAAGTTAATTCATAAAAAATGACAAGTAGAAGTGTAAACCACTTAGGGCTGACTGTGCTGAAGATCCAGTATAGACTTCAATTAACCAGCAATGAACTGCTGAGAGGAAGTTCTTTTTAAAGGTAGGAGGTGATCTCCTTAAAGGCACAGCAACCAAGACAAAAGTGAGTGTAATCCTTACAGATTGCCTCCCGTAACACTCCATTGAAACTGCTCTCATTAAAGTAACCAACAATCTGCTAGCTAGTAAAGCAAAAGGCCAATACTCCTTACTGATTTCTCTAGTTCTATCTGCCACTTTTGACAATGCCAACCATCCTCTACTCTTACAAATTCTCCTTCTTTTGGCATCTGAGACACAGCACTCTCCTGGCATGCTTCCTACCTCAACCGCTATTTAGAGTTTGTATGAACTTTTACTCAACCAAGCCTTAAACTGTTTCTATGGAATTTCCTGCTGGATAGTTTCACGTTCACTTTAACTCCGAACTCTCATTCACTCCACACAGTAGCGGACCTACTCAGCAAAGGGCCCTGGTGCAATTTTTTTTTGGCCCCCCAAAGGTAACTTGGCAGAAAGCAATAGTAATAATATACATGCTGCTCTGTATAATGATAGGTGAGAGATAGATAGATAGATAGATAGATAGATAGATAGATAGATAGACAGACAATCTGCACTAATAAAAGGCATTAGAATTGCACACATTTTTCACACGCATATGTATAGATGGGCTGCAATGTGCCCCTCTCCAGAACTTGGGCCCTGGTGCTACTACTCCTGCTGCACCAATGGTAGTTCTGCCTCATCTCTTCATCTATTTTATTGACAGCTAGAAAAAAATCCAGTGTTACATGTGCAGAAAAGATTTATAGCTTATGTTCTCAGAGATAGTTTTATGTCACAATTAATAGAGGAGCCAACTAGGAATAAAGCTATATTAGAGTTAGTGCTATCAAATGATACAGATAATATTAAACATAGAAGTACATTTGAGTAACAGTGATCATAACATGGTCACGTTTGAAATCACTCTCCAGAAGCAGTTTCATAAGGGTTCAAAAAAGGCTTTTAATTTCAAGAAAGCAAAATACAATGATTTAAGAAAGTCATTACATAACATAAATTGGGACAAAGTAATATAACATACAGAGGATAAATGGATAACATTTAAAACTTTGTTAAATAAATATACATATAAACACATACCACATGGTTATAAAAGTAAAATAAATAAATCCATGCCAATGTGGCTAAATAAAAATATGTTAAAGGGACACTCAAGTCAAAATAAACTTTTATGATTCAGATAGATCATGCAGTTTTAAGACACTTTCCAATTTACTTACATTTTACTTCCATTTTACATTTTTTGCACAGTCCTTTTATATACACACTTTCTGGGGAACAAGATCCTACTGAGCATGTGTACAAGTTCACAGGGTATACGTATACTAGTCTGTGATTGGCTGATGACTGTCACATGATACAGGGGACTTGAAAATGGGCCAAAAAATGTATTTCTCAGAAATAAATCTACAGCTTATTTGAAATTCAGAGTAAGTGTTATTACATTGTCTTTATATTATGTACTTGTTAATTATGCAATTATACTGCATTGAGTGGTCCTTTAAGAGAACTTAGGAGCAAAAACATAGAGCATTTAAATTATTCAAAGAAAATAGTACAGACTCAACATTCCAAATATATAAGGACTGTAACAATACATGCAAAAAAAGCAATCAAATTAGTCAAAATTGAAAACAAAAGATTTTTTTTATTGAAAATAAGGAAATGTCTAAGTGACTCAAACTTTTGAACGCCAGTTTATATATACCCAAATTATAACAAATTTGTTATTGTTTTTTTCCAGATATATAATTTTTATTAAGGTTGATACAAGATAACAAGGTTGTTTTCTGTCATACATATAGAATGGCATATATTAATACAGTGGTTACTACCCTCAGATGTATAATATCATATAAACAATAGTGATGTCGCGAACCTAAAATTTTCGGCACAGACCAATTAACCAAAAGACTGAAAAAAAATGAGGTATATTAATGCTGAGTGAGCCTGACAGACACAGGCCTGATAGTAAATGTAATTAGATTACACTAGCAAAATATTTTTATTTTTTTTTAATTTAAAATAATGTTATAAACGGATATTAACACTGGTGGCTGGCACAGAGCAATGAACCAGAGTATATGCTGTGTGACACAGGCCTGATAGAAAATGAAAAAAAAATTACACTAGCAAAATAATTAAATTTTTTGGTTAGTTAAATTTAAACTAATGTTGTTAGGGAGATATCAGTGGTGGCAGTAATCACAGCAACATATGCTGTGAGCCTTAAACACACAGCCTGAAAGCCAGGCAAATGCTAATAAAAAAAACGGCACGAAATATAGCCCTAAAAAGGGCTTTTTGGGGTGCTGTGCTTGCAGCAGAGATGAGTGGAGTCCTTCTGGACTGTAAATACACTAGCCTAGCTATGTTTTTCCTATTAATGTCAGGAGCAAAAACACAACACGTCCTCTCATTAAGAAAGCAAGGTCGTTATGAGTCTAAAATGGCGGATTCCGAGTAGCTGGGAGGGTCTGTGAGGGAGTGTCTGATGTTGATTGGCTCTAATGTGTCAGATGGCTGTGACATAAAGGGTCAAAGTTTCCTCAATGATGACACATAGGGGCGGATCGAACATCGCCATGTGTTCGCCCACAAACGCGAACGCGAACAAGCTATGTTCGCTGTGAACCGTTCGCGGGCGAACAGTTCGGGACATCACTAATAAACAACCATTTTTCTGGGAAATAATAGGGTAGGGAGAGTAAAAGTAGAAAAAAAAACAAAAAAGAAAGACAAGTCCTATATATGCAAGAATTAATTTGTAAAATTAGGGTTGCTACAGTGGTGGCAAATAATAGAGGGGGCAGAGAGCATCCCTGCCTAGTGCCATTAGTTATAGGGAAGGAACTAGAGATGGTGTTGTTAATCTTTATTTTAGCACGAGGGTTAGCGTATAAGGCTTGGATCTTGGAGATAAAGGAATTAGTAAAAACCAATTTCAAAAGAGTGGACCACTGCCAGTCCACCCTGTTGAAAGCCTTCTCTGCATCGGTGGAGAGAAGAATAACTGTGCTGTTGTTATCTGAGGCTTTTTGTAGTGTGTGGAGAACCCTAAGTGTGTTATCTTTAGCCTCGCGAATCCCACTTGGTCAGGGTGTATTATTTTCGGGAGAATGGAGTTGAGGCGATTAGCTAAGATTTCTGCGTACATTTTTATATCCACATTAATTAGAGAGATAGGTCTATAGTTACCGACTTGATCTTTGGGTTTGTCTGGTTCTGGAATTACTGTAATTAAGGCTTCTAGAAGAGGTTGAGGGAATGTATTATCTTGTTCTATGGAATTAAATAGAGTATATAAGTGTGGGCCAATTTGGGACTGTAGTAATTGATAGAATTTAACTGTGAGGCCATCTGGGCCTGGTGATTTGCCTGCTGGCAAATTTTTTTATCGTTGTTATTATTTCTTGTAGGGTTATTGGTGAGTCTAAGAGCTGGTTATCTTCTTCTTGTAGGGTGGGTACCTCGATTGACGATAAGAATGAATCTATGAGTTTAGGCCTATCTTTGTCAATGGGGGATGCTACATTTTATAGTGAGGAGTAGTATTCTATAAAGCTATTTGCTATATCCTCATTTTTGGTGAGGATCTCGTCTGTGTTGAGTTTGATGGAGTGGATGAATGAGTTGTGTTTCTGCTTTTTGAGTGATCTGGCCAGCATAAACCCTGCCTTGTTGCTTTCTACAAAAAAAATGTACTTTGTTGGAGAGTGCTCTCATTTGAGCATTCTGAACCAGGAACGTGTTAAGATTATTTCTGGCTGTTGTTAAAGTGAAGATAAACTTTGATGAATGAAAGCCCGGTTTTTAAAAATATTATTAAAATCAAGGGCACTTTCCTTCATCAAAGTTTAGAAAGCAGCCGTTTTGTTTAAAAACTTACCGTGTGAAGAGAGGATCTCCGGGTGCGGGAAGCTGCTCCGGCTGTGAAAAGAAGAAAGTTTTTAAACAAAACGGCTGCTTTCTAAACTTTGATGAATGAAAGTGCCCCTGTTTTTAATACTGTAGTATTTTTAAAAAACAGGCTTTCATTCATCAAAGTTTACCTTCACTTTAAATCTTCTAGCTTTTTGGAGGATTGAGGATTCGCTTAGTGTAATTCCTCCAGAGAGTATGGTGTTAGTTAAAGATATAAATTGGGTAGATTTTTGTTTGTGTATTTTAGCTGTATGCTGGATCAGTATACCTCGGATGTAGCACTTGTATGTTTCCCAATTATTTGTGATAGGGGTGTCTGCTGAGGGTGAGTTGGAAAAATTCCTCCGTGCATTTTATGTATTTTTCAAGAGTGTCAGGGTCTGCCAGAATATAAGCACTAAGCCTCAAGTTAAATTTATTACGGGGTTTTGTTGGACCAACTCATGTTAGTTATAACCATGCTATGATCGGACCATTAAGTGTGGGAGATTTGTGAATGTATTAGGTTAGTTGAGGGTGAGAGAAAAAGGTGTAATCTTTTTTGAGGGGTGTATTGTTCTCCTAGGACTCCATTTATCAGTGGACATGATCCGCTATAGTGTACCATGTCTGCCGCACATCGATAAATGCCGACAGCATACGCTGTCTGCATTTATCATTGCACCAGCAGTTCTTGTGAACTGCTGGTGCAACACCGCCCCCTGCAGATTCGCGACCACCAGCAGCGGGTGTCAATCAACCCGATCGTATTGGATTGGGTTGATTTTCGGTGATGTCTGTCCACCGCCCCAGAGCAGGCGGACAGGTTATGGAGCAGTGGTCTTTAGACTGCTGCTTCATAACTTGTGTTTCTAGCGAGCTTGATAAATAGACCCCCCAAGTGCCAAATAAGGAGAGTGATCTTAGCAATAAACCGTTATTGATTATCTGGTTGTTGCAGAGGTAGGATCTCCCAGTAGAGGTAACTAGTGTTGGATTCATTGGGAAATTAAAATCTCCACCGACAAAGATTGGGCCTTTTGATATGTCTAGAAGCTTATTCGTAACTGAGCGGAAGAAAGTGGGAGTGGGTTTACTTGGAGCATATATGTTGGCTATTGTAACAGGTTTCCCATATAAAAATCCTACTAGTATCAATACCCTTCCTTCTTTGTCATTGTGTCTTTGCAAAAGTTCAAAAGCTGTGTTCTGTTTAAACGATATGCATCCCCTGTGTACCTGAGCTAAAAAAATGTTGGTCAAAGTATTTAGATGAAAGTCTTGGTTCATGTGTTTTTTTTTAAAGGGAGTTTCCTGCATCATAATTATATCAATCTTTTTTTTGTAGAAGTTGTAGTAGGCTATGGACCTTTTTTTCTGCTGATAAAAAAACCTTTGACATTTTGTGTGGCTATGGCTATCGAACCATTATGTTTATTCTGCATCTCAGTGCTAGGAGGATTGCTTTAGCAAGCGCAGGACAAATTTGTTTCAGAGGGGCTAGAGACAAGTAAGCTGTTTAATAGTATAGGAAATGTTATTAGATATGCAGGTAGGATGGTTGGGGGAATTAGGTGAATAATGAGTGGTCAGTGATAAAAAAGAAAAAGGGGATTTGAATTAAACTGAGAATCTTTTTCAAGCTCTCACCGAGAAAATGTTAGGGAGCTGTTTGTTGAACCATTCATAAAGAGACATATGGTGGTCTGCAAATATTAGCCCATAAAGATTGTCTGTGTTGACCTCTGAGATAATAAATGGACATCTTAAATGTATAACTGGTTTAAGAATAACATTAATAAACATTCTTCTGAATAATCTTCAAGGGGCATAGTGTAAACCCCAACATTTTATTTTATGATTCAGATAGAACATACAATTTTAAACAACTTTCCAATTTAATTCTATTATCAAATTTTCTTCATTCTCTTGTTATCCATTGCTGAAGGGACAGCATTGCACTACTGACAGGAAGCTGAAAATATCGATTTAGCCAATCACAAGATACAAATGTGTGCAGGCACCAATTAGCAGCTCCTACTAGTGTATGATATGTGCATATTCATTTTTTAACAAGGGATATTAAGAGAACGAAGCACATTTGAATTTAAAGTGTCTTAAAATGACATGTTCTATCTGAATCATGCAAGCTTAATTTTGACTTGCCTATCCCTTTAATTAAACATAACTCTAGCATAAATGAATTTACTATATTTTGAACAGGTTTATGCAGCTGGAACAGGCTGCGCGACATCATAATTATAACAAATAGGTCTCTCATACAAGGGAGTGAGTCTTTTAAGATTGCAGGAGAGAGGAAGACCGCTTAGAATATATATTGTATACCTTGTCATATTTATATATTACATAATCTATTTGTATAAACATTCTTCATGCAATAATCTTGAATAAATATAACTCTTAATTTAACTGAACTAATAATACAATAAACATTGCTATATTTTGATAAATAAACCATATTACCGTATCTTCATAACTGATTTATGGGCCGAATTATCAGCCTTCAGGCTCTAAAGACCGCTGCTCCATAACTTGTCCGCCTGCTCTGAGACCACGGACATCAATCCGCCCGATCCTATAAGATCGGGCTGATTAACACAATATGTAGGGGGCGGTATTGCACAAGAAGTTCACAAGAACTGATTGTGCAATGATAAATGCTGACAGCGTATGCTGTCGGAATTTATCGATGTGCTGCGGACATGATACGCTACATTGTAACATGTCCACTCGCACATTAATAAATTGGCCCCCTGGTCTCTAATGCAAGTGAATAAGTCCTTCAGGGTTGCAGTAGAGAAGAAAAAGGCACATGTATATATGCTATATTTTGTGTAATAGCATTATTTTACTCCGAAGAGTAATAGACCTATGTAACGGAACCAAGTCCTATTTGAATGTTTATTCCTCAGGTTGGTTAAGTTGAAAGTTTGGCAGAGAAAGTTTGTCTTCGCTTGTTCTGTTTAGGAGGAAGTGCAGACTAAGCTCTTCTTTGTGGTTTTGGTAGTTCTTGGTGTGTTGGATAGTTAGGTATGAATGACGTTTCCTCTCTTATGGGGGATATGATGTTAAGCACTCTGCAAAATTGGTCAATGTCGGATATAGAGTCAAATTAAAATGTTCTGCCATTTTTCATGACTATGATAGCAGTTAGGAATTCCCAGTGGTAGAAAAATATCTGCGTTTCTGTAGTGTCCTGATAGATAAATCTTGGAAGATCTGTATACGGGTATTTTGAAAGTTGAAGGTTTGTTGCTTTCTGGCATAATTGTATATTAATTCTCTGTGTTGAAATTGTTGGAAACAAACAATTATGTCCCTAGGAGGTTGGTCGTCTGTGGGTTTAGGGCGTAGTGCTCGATGTGCCCTATCTAGAGCTATCTCCGGAAGTGTAGTATCGTTGACTATGGCTAGTTCTGTGAACAGATCTTGGAGAAATTTCTGGATCTCTGGTGGCTGTATAGATTCGGGTATGCCCCTAAATATTAAATTACTGCGCCTTGATCTGTTCTCCAAGTCATCTAATTTGTCTTCCAGGTCATTGACATGTTGTTTTTGTGTTTTTAACTGTTTGGAGAGATCAGCAAAGTTTTGTGACATGATAACCTCTTGCTCTTCTAATGACTCTACTCTGTTTCCCAAGCCATTAATGTCTTTCTTGAGGTCTGCACACTCCTCTTTAATGGATACCTTGACTTGCTCTATAAGTGTTTGCATTGTTTTATATGTTATAGGTTGGTCTGAGGTATGTTCATATATAGTAGGAGAGGGACTTCTAGATGCTAATTCTTGGCTATCTGAGAGCTCATCATTTGGATGGCTTTCTACACATATTTCTTTTTTGCCTTTAAACTTTTTGTTTTGCTTAAAAAAAGAGTTAACAGAGCCCTGTCTGCCCTGTAAATGTTTTAGAGGTTTTTCACCTTTGGAAGTTTTTTTTTTAAACATTGTGTAATGTAATATAGATAAAGGTATTATTTAAGGGTGTTCCACCTCTTGAGGGAGATACAAAATTTAATTTCTAACTATCCAGATTACCACTCTGTATGTTCAAGGCTTGGGATAGGAAGTAGCATGAGTGGTGGGGTTGCAATGGGTGCCCAAGGAATGCGCTTTAGTAAAGATAAGGACCAGCCTGAAATTATGCTGTCTTGCAGTGGTTTGGGGATAGTGCTTACAGAGGAATTATGAGATTGTATGTAGCTCAGAGTTATGAAGTAGGTATTTATGCCATGTGTAACAACACGTTTCGGCAAAACAAGCCTTTCTCAAGAGTCTAAAATCAATATATGTCAAAGCAAGTTGGAGGCTACTGCTCTTGAGAAAGGTTTGTTTTGTCGAAACGAGTTGAGCTATATTTTAATAAAATCTGAAGCTGCATCTGAAGATACCCTTGTGATACTTTTAATAAAAGGCTGATTTAAAACTGAAATCCTGTGAGTATGACCTGTTTGTGCACCTACCATTTTATTTGAAATGTGCTACACCATTGTGAGCTTTTTATTTTGGAGGTGAAAGAAGGCAGGTTTCACAGAGGGAAAGAGCAGCTTGCATCCCCTGAGGTGACACAGCGCCAACACTTTCAATATTTCTTATTTATGGATACGGTCTGGGGGAACAGGGGCAGGCAGCAAGGATCTAAAGGGAAGTGCTAACATAGCGTCACACTTTACTGCTATTTACAATTTATGCCTTGTGTGTCATGTGGCTGTTTGTAGTTATTATTATTATTCTGTGTTATTTATCTCTACTCAATAGCGGAGAAGACTCTGTTCAAATCCATGTCATGCCTGGCTGTTTCAATTGATTTTGGTGCCGGTGTCTTTGGAACATTTATTCAGGCTGCTGTGGGTTGCGACTATGCCGTATCGATTTTTGTGTAGGCCTCAGGCCTTGCCGCGTAGCTTATTATGTCTTCTACATCGATTTTTCATCCACTTTTGTACTGTTGTGCAGTTATACAGGCTCAGCACATAGCTGTAACCTGTCTGGCTGTGTCAAAGGGACTTCGTGCTGATGTTTTAGGATCATTGGTTTAGGATGTGGTGCGTAGCAGCGATGCGTCACCGGTAGTCAGGTAGGCATCAAGCCTTTCTGGTCAGTCTAGTATGTCGCCTGCATCGATTCTTCTTCTAACAGGTCCGGGAAGGTTTATGGAGATAATGCTTTATGTTAGCTCTTGATGAGCCAGTTGTAAGGTGCAATGTTGTCTCTTCAGACCGGCCCGTATCCGGAGCCTCAGTGAAGTGCGACCATCTTAGTTGGCCACTCGCTCCGCCCCTCAAATTTGTTATTGTTTATAATTGAATGTCCTTGACATAATTCCAAGTTGTGTACTCTTCTTAAATGGACAGTAAACACGTTGAAATTTGTAAGTAAAATGTTTAGTTATGCATATTGAAAATCTTTGCAATATATTTTCATTATTTATTTTGCCCCTTTTCTTGTAGTTTAGCTCTAAAAGGTGAGCACTTTCTACTTCTCAGAACATGAAAAACACCATACTGACTTCTCAAGGTTAACCCTAATATATCTTACTGTTTGGCTTCAACTGATTACTGCAAAACAGAGTGCTTTATACTAACTTTATGACAGTGGCTAGCCTTGTTGTCTTCAGACAAAAGCCCAGATTGGCTCTTCCAAATAAGACAAATAGTGGGAGGAGTTTGGCGTATGGCTATTGCAAAATAATTGCTGCAAAAAGGTTGTTCAGTTGTTTTTAAAGCTTGGCTACTATGTTATTCTATAGCAACACAACAGAAATGTCTTGTAATTACAAGGTGTTTACTGTACCTTTAATTCCCCACAACAAAAGTATCTAGCACCTGCAATTTTTAGCATAAATAGAAAATTACAAAATAAAATTCTTCCATGGGCTTCTTATAAGACTCCTAAGAGAAAAATAAAAATGGCATAACATTTCAGATTCTTGAAAGGTGAAGAAATTATAATACTAATAAAACAGAAACAAATTTATTTTTACTCTTGAGAGTACAATACATGAATAGATATGTTTATTGAATAAAAAAAAAAAAAATGTTATTATATGCGCTACATCATAATAACACATTTTCCTTACACAGGCTTTCTGAACATGTGCTATAGAAACACAGACTGCTAGATTACGAGTCTGCGTTAGCCTTAAAAAGCAGCGTTGAGAGGTCCCAACGCTGCTTTTTAACGCCCGCTGGTATTACGAGTCTGCAGGTACAGGTGTACCGCTCACTTTTCTTCAGCGACTTAAGCTTACCGCAAATCCCCTTACGTAAATTGCGTATCCTATCTTTTTAATGGGATTTGCCTAACGCTGGTATTACGAGTCTTGGAAGAAGTGGGCGGTACACCCTCTCCTGTCAGGACTCCTACCGCATTTAAAAGTCAGTAGTTAAGTGTTTTATGGGCTAACGCCGTAACATAAAACTCTTAACTAAACTGCTAAAAAGTACACTAACACCCATAAACTACCTATTAACCAATAAACCGAGCTCCCCCCACATCAGAAACACTTAAATAAAGTTTTTAACCCCTAATCTGCCGACCAGACATCGCCGCCACTTTAATAAATATATTAACCACTAAACCGCTGCACTCCTGCCTTGCAAACACTAGTTAAATTTTATTAACCCCTAATCTGCCATCCCTAACATCGCCGACACCTACCTACATTTATTAACCCCTAATCTTCCGCCCCCAACGTCGGCGCTACTATATTAAATTTATTAACCCCTAAACCTAAATCTAACACCACCCTAACTTAATTATAATTTAAATAAAACAAAATTAAATTACTATTTTACTATTTAACTAAACTAAATACTTACCTGTAAAATAAACCATAAGATAGCTACAATATAACTAATTGTTACATTTGTATCTATGTTAGGGTTTATATTTATTTTACAGGCAACTTTGTATTTATTTTAACTAGGTACAATAGTTATTAACTATTTAATAATTTCCTAGTTAAAATAAATACAAATATACCTGTAAAATAAATCCTAACCTAAATTACAACTACACTATCATTAAATTAATTACCTAAACTAACTACAATTAAATACAATTAAATTAAATAAACTAAAGTACAAAAACAAACAAACACTAAATTACAGAAAATAAAAAAATAATTACAAAAATTTTAAACTAATTACACCTAATCTAATCCCCCTAATAAAATAAAAAAGCCTCCCAAAATAATACAATTCCCTAACCTATACTAAATTACAAATAGCCCTTTAAAAGGGCTTTTTGCGGGGCATTGCCCCAAAGTAATCAGCTCTTTTACCCGTAAAAAAAAAAATACAATACCCCTCCAATATTAAAACCCACCACCCACACACCCAACCCTACTCTAAAACCCACCCAATCCCCTTTTAATAAAACCTAACACTACCCCCTTGAAGATCACCCTACCTTGAGCCGTCTTCACCCAGCCGGGCACAAGTGGTTCTTCAGAGGGGCAGAAGTGTTCATCCGATCCGGGCAGAAGAGGACCTCCAGACGAGCAGAAGTCTTCATCCAGACGGCATTTTCTATCTTCATCCATCCGGAGCGGAGCGGGTCCATCTTTAAGCCACCGACGCGGAGCATCCTCTTCTTCCGACGACTCCTGACGAATGAAGGTTCCTTTAAATTATGTCATCCAAGATGGCATCCCTTTAATACCGATTGGCTGATAGGATTCTATCAGCCAATCGGAATTAAGGTAGAAAAAATCCTATTGGCTGATACAATTAGCCTATAGGATTGAAGTTCAATCCTATTGGCTGATCCAATCAGCCAATAGGATTGAGTTTGCAATCTATTATCTGTTCCAATCAGCCAATAGAATGCAAGCTCAATTCTATTGGCTGATTGGATCAGTCAATAGGATTTTTTCTACCTTAATTCCTATTGGCTGATAGAATCCTATCAGCCAATCGGAATTCAAGGGACGCCATCTTGGAAGATCTTGATAAAGGCTTTGTGGAAGCTGATACGCGTGGATATTGCCAGCTAGCTCCTACTGCAAACTACTATTGAAGAAGGGCTCCCAGGATCGCTGCATCTAAACCTGCCTTACACAGAGGAATTTAGAGGAATAGCGAGAGGGGCAAAGAAGAACAGGAACCGACTAATTAAGTGTGCGCACTTTTTAAAGGTAAAACATAATATCATTGGCTTGTCATGCACATGTGATAAAACAGCTGAACTGAAGATGAAATAAACAACAACCGACGCTGAAAGAAGTAAGAAAAAACGTTGGGATTTCACAAAAGTAAACTAAGGTATTGTGAAAGACTGAACATCTAACAAATACTCACACTAAGAACTTTAAGATTTCCATCACAATCATAAATAAGAAGATATTTGAATGCTGTTCTTGATGCAAGACTGTTGCTATTGACTGACAAATATTTAAGAACACGGAACAAAGTTGATACAATACAAAGTAGAAATAATATACTTCAGTCCATTGCTACAAATGTTTCTCTATACGACCCAACTTCAGAGCTAATAAACTTGAATATAAGGACTTCCTTTATCACTTGATAATATTCAATTTGTTTATATAGTGGACATTAAATTTGAATTTGCTTATACAAGTTGACATCGTATTTTAGATGTTTGTATTTTTTACTTGTAGTGCCAACGCAATGGGATTTTAAGCTTATCAAGCTAATATAGCTTTTAAATCAAGAATATTTATTATATTTTTTTGGAACACTGGTGTTTTATATATTTTTTATTTTTATCCGAATCCTGATTCATTTAGTTTGTTTCATTGGAATTTTTAAAAAATGTGTAGGTTTTAACTCTGACATATTAAATTATTGATCTTGCTATTTTTGTTCTTTTCCAATTTGTTCATTAACTGTTGTAAGTCAAATTGAGAATTATACCTCATCCGTTATAATTGATACCTTAAAATCAGGTGTAGTGGATCACCTAATGTTATAACCATGGCCTCGATCCGATATGCAGCGTGGCCCGCAAAAGCCGGCAATGCCAAATTTTGCGCTGGTTTGGTATCACATATACGGCGTAAGCTAGAAGTTACGCTCGTATATTTCTGCCTTCGGCCGTAGTTTTTTGGCCCATAAACAGGTATACCAAACCAGCACAGTTTGGTATCCAATATACAGCATAAGGACTTACATGGCGAAAATGGAGAAATCTTACTCCATTTTCACCTCGCCACAAATTGCAGGCGTAGTAAGCCTTACGCTGTCTATTGGAGCCTCGTAACTCCCTAAATTACCTGCAAAATAAAACCTAACACCTAACGCATGCGCAATGTCTATCTACCTGTCAACCGCGATCCCCCGCCACAATCCCTAATAAAGTATTTAACCCCTAAACCACAGCTCCCGGACCCCGCTGCCACCTACATTAAATGTATAACCCCCTAATGTGAGCCAATACCCCGCGGCCATCTACATTACCTACCCCTAATGTGAGCCCCTTACACCACCGCCACCTACATTACCTACCCCCTAATGTGATCCCCTTACACCACCGCTACCTACATTACCTACCCCCTAATGTGAGCCCCTTACACTGCCGCCACCTACATTACCTACCCCCTAATGTGAGCCCCTTACACCGCCGCCACCTACATTACCTACCCCCTAATGTGAGCCCCTTACAACACCACCACCTACATTACCTACCCCCTAATGTGAGCTCCTAACCCGCTGCCAGCTATATTAAAATTATTAACCCCTAATCTAATCCCCCTTTACCGCCGCCACCTATATTAAATTAATTAACCCCTAAAATACTAAACTATCCCTACCACTAAACCTAAGTCTAACCCTACAAATAGCCATGAAAAGGGCTTTTTGCGTGGCATTACCCCAAAGTAAACAGCTCTATTGCCAGCCCTTAAAAGGGCTTTTTGCGGGGCTTTGCCCCAAAGTAATCAGCTCTTTTACCAGCCCTTAAAAGGGCTTTTGGTGGGGCATTGTGGCAAGTAAACAGCTCTTTTGCCTATAATCTAAATCCCCCTACACCGCCGCCACCTATAATAAATTTATTAACCCCTAATCTAATCCCCCTACACCGTCGCCACCTATATTAAATACATTAACCCCTAATCTAATCCCCCTACACCGCCACCACCTATATTAACTATATAAACCCTAATTATATTAGGGTTAATATAGTTAATATAGTTATTATATTATGTATATTAACTATATTAACCCTAATTATATTAGGGTTAATATAGTTAATATAGTTATTATATTATATATATTAACTATATTAACCCTAATTATATTAGGGTTAATATAGTTAATATAGTTATTATATTATATATATATTAAGTATAATAACCCTATCTAACTCTAACACCCCTAACTAAATTCTTTTTAAAATAAATCTAATTATTATTAATATTATTAATTAAAATATTCCTATTTAAATCTAAATACTTAACTATAAAATAAACCCTAAGATAGCTACAATATAATTAATAATTACATTGTAGCTATTTTAGGGTTTATATTTATTTTACAGGTAACTTGGTATTTATTTTAACTAGGTACAATAGCTATTAAATAGTTAATAACTATTTAATAGCTACCTAGTTAAAATAATTACCAATTTACCTGTAAAATAAATCCTAACCTAAGTTACAAATACACCTACACTATCAATAAAAACAAAATACAAATATCTAAACTAAAATACAATTAAATACACTAAACTAAAATACAATTAAATACACTAAACTAAATTGCAAAAAAACAAACACTACATTACAAAAAATAAAAAAAGATTACAAGAATTTTAAGCTAATTACACCTATTCTAAGCCCCCTAATAAAATAATAAAGCCCCCCAAAATAAAAAAAATGCCCTTCCCTATTCTAAATTAAAAATTAACCAGCTCTTTTACCAGCCCTTAAAAGGGCTTTTTGCGGGGCATGCCCCAAAGTAAACAGCTCTTTTGCCTGTAAAAAAACCCACAATACCACCCCCCAACATTAAAACCCACCACCCACATACCCCTACTCTAAACCCACCCAAACCCCCCTTAAAAAAACCTAACACTAAGCCCCAGAAGATCTCCCTACATTGAGTCGTCTTCACCCAGCCGGGCCGAACTCTTCATCCAATCCGGATGATGTCTTCATCCAAGCGGCAAAGAAGAATTCTTCCATCCGGCAATGTCTTTATCCAAGCGGCAAAGAAGAAGTCTTCCATCCGGCGATGTCTTCATCCAAGCGGCAAAGAAGAGGTCCTCCATCGGGGCGAAGTTTTCCTCCAAGCGGCATCTTCAATCTTCTTTCTTCAGCCCTCCAGCTGGCCCGACGACTGAACGACGAATTAAGTTTCCTTTAAATGACGGTATCTATCAGCCAATCAGAATTAAGGTAAGAAAATCTGATTGGCTGATTCAATCAGCCAATCAGATTCAAGTTCAATCTGATTGGCTGATCCAATCAGCCAATCAGATTGAGCTCACATTCTATTGGCTGATCGGAACAGCCAATAGAATGCGAGTTCAATCTGATTGGCTGATTGGATCAGCCAATCGGATTGAACTTCAATATGATTGGCTGATTGAATCAGCCAATCAGATTTTCTTACCTTAATTCCAATTGGCTGATATCAGCCAATCAGAATTCGACGAACGCCATCTTGGATGATGTCATTTAAAGGAAACTTCATTCGTCGTTCAGTCGTCAGGCCAGCTGGATGTTCCGCATCGGAGGGCTGAAGATTGAAGATGCCGCTTGGAGGAAAACTTTGCCCCGATGGAGGACCTCTTCTTTGCCGCTTGGATGAAGACATCGCCGGATGTAAAACTTCTTCTTTGCCGCTTGTATGAAGACATCGCCCGGATTGGATGAAGAGTTCGGCCCGGCTGGGTGAAGACGACTCAAGGTAGGGAGATCTTCTGGGGCTTAGTGTTAGGTTTTTTAAGGGGGGTTTGGGTGGGTTTAGAATAGGGGTATGTGGGTGGTGGGTTTTAATGTTGGGGGGTGGTATTGTGTGTTTTTTTACAGGCAAAAGAGCTGTTCACTTTGGGGCATGCCCTGCAAAAGGCCCTTTTAAGGGCTGGTAACAGAGCTGTTAACGTTTGTAATTTAGAATAGGGTAGGGAATTTTTTTTATTTTGGGGGGCTTTATTATTTTATTAGGGGGCTTAGAATAGGTGTAATTAGCTTAAAATTCTTGTAATCTTTTTTAGTTTTTGTAATTTAGTGTTTGTTTTTGTAATTTAGTTTAGTGTATTTAATTGTATTTTAGTTTAGATATTTGTAGTTTATTTAATTTATTGATAGTGTAGGTGTATTTGTAACTTAGGTTAGGATTTATTTTACAGGTAAATTGGTAATTATTTTAACTAGGTAGCTATTAAATAGTTATTAACTATTTAATAGCTATTGTACCTAGTTAAAATAAATACCAAGTTACCTGTAAAATAAATATAAACCCTAAAATAGCTACAATGTAATTATTAATTATATTGTAGCTATCATAGGGTTTATTTTATAGGTAAGTATTTAGATTTAAATAGGAATATTTTAATTAATAATATTAATATTAATTAGATTTATTTTAATAAGAATTTAGTTAGGGGTGTTAGAGTTATATAGGGTTATTATACTTAATATATATATAATATAATAACGATATTAACTATATTAACCCTAATATAATAAGGGTTAATATAGTTAATATAGATGGCGACGGTGTAGGGGGGTCAGATTAGGGGTTAATCTATTTAATATAGGTGGCAGCGGTGTAGGGGGATTAGATTTGGAGGTAATACATTTATTATAGGTGGCGGCGGTGTAGGGGGATTTCGATTATAGGCAAAAGAGCTGTTTACTTTGTGACAATGCCCCGCCAAAAGCCCTTTTAAGGGCTGGTAAAAGAGCTGATTACTTTGGGGCAAAGCCACGCAAAAAGCCCTTTTAAGGGATGGCAATAGAGCTGTTTACTTTGGGGTAATGCCACGCAAAAAGCCCTTTTCAGGGCTATTTGTAGGGTTAGACTTAGGTTTAGTGGTAGGGATAGTTTAGTATTTTAGGGGTTAATTAATTTAATATAGGTGGCGGCGGTAAAGGGGGATTAGATTAGGGGTTAATTAATTTAATATAGGTGGTGGTGTAGGGGGATTAAATTAGGGGTTAATAATTTAATATAGCTGGCGGTGGGGAAGGAGGATTAGATTAGGGGTTAATAATTTTAATATAGCTGGCGGCGGGGTAGGAGCTCACATTAGGGGGTAGTTAATGTAGCTGGTGGCGGTGTAGGGGCTCACATTAGGGGGTAGTTAATGTAGCTGGCGGCGGTATAGGGGCTAACATTAGGGGGTAGTTAATGTAGCTGGTGGCGGTATAGGGGCTCACATTAGGGGGTAGTTAATGTAGCTGGCGGTGGGATAGGAGCTCACATTAGGGGGTAGTTAATGTAGGTGGCGGCGGGGTAGGAACTCACATTAGGGGGTAGTTAATGTAGGTGGCGGTGGGGTCCGGGAGCAGCGGTTTAGGGGTTAATAACTTTATTAGGTGGCGGCGGGGTCCGGGAGCGGCGGTTTAGGGGTTAATAAAAATGTTATTATTAGTAGAGTGAGGGGGGATAGCGGATAGAGGGTTCGACGTGTCGGGCTATGTTTGGGAGGCGTGTTAGACAGTACGGGAGATTTAATAACTTAGTCAGGTTTTGTAGGCGCCAGCAGTTTCTAAAGTGCCGTAAGTCACTGGCGACTCCAGAAATTTGTACTTACGCAGATTTCTGGACATCGCTGGTTTATCAGACTTACGGCACTTTAGCATCTGACGGCGCCGTATATGGGATAGCTTGAGTTGCGAGCTGAAACTATGGGCGGCGGGGGTTCCCTCGCTTGCTCCGCAAACTATGATCTATATCAGATTGAGCCCCAGAAGTGCAATTTTTTTCAGAGCTAAGTTAAAGTTTAGTTTGTTTTTATGTAGTCACAATAAACCATATTATCTCAACCATTTATGTAGATAGAATATTTAGATTTACACTAGTTTCTTATTACAAGAGCACTTGTTAACTTTTAAATACATTGTGGAACCTTAGATTTAGTTAGTAATCACTGCATTATTATAGCACTAGCACTTTAAATATGCACATATAAATATATGTAGATTAAACGACACGGTTAATTATTGTATATCCTAACACACATTAGTTTATTTTTATTTCACTTTTTACACTGATTGTTAAGTGGATTTTTTATATATTTTTTCAACGAGGGCAAACATATCTAAGAAAAAAAAAAAAAATGTTTACATTCTTTTACATTGACAACTTGAATATATATTAAGGTATATATTATAACCAGATTGCTGTAAGCGCCCCCTTCTTTTTTCTTTTCTTTTGTGTATCATAAACTGTGGAGTTATTTGTGAGAAGACCCCACTAGTAAGGGAGGCTATATCTGGTTTTGAGTTGAACAGTTCATAAAACTCCATTTGTAACTAAATTAAACCTATTAACACGGTAGGGCCTAGATTTGGAGTTCGGCGGTAGCCGTCAAAACCAGCGTTAGAGGCTCCTAACGCTGGTTTTGGCCGCCCGCTGGTATTTGGAGTCAGTGATTAAAGGGTCTAACGCTCACTTTTCAGCCGCGACTTTTCCATACCGCAGATCCCCCTACGCCATTTGCGTAGCCTATCTTTTCAATGGGATCTTTCTAACGCTGGTATTTAGAGTCGTTTCTGAAGTGAGCGTTAGAGCTCTAACGACAAGATTCCAGCCGCCTGAAAATAGCAGGAGTTAAGAGCTTTCTGGCTAACGCCGGTTCATAAAGCTCTTAACTACTGTACCCTAAAGTACACTAACACCCATAAACTACCTATGTACCCCTAAACCGAGGCCCCCCCACATCGCCGACACTCGATTAAAATTTTTAACCCCTAATCTGCCGACCGCCACCTACGTTATCCTTATGTACCCCTAATCTGCTGCCCCTAACCCCGCCAACCCCTGTATTATATTTATTAACCCCTAACCTGCCCCCCACAACATCGCCGCCAGCTACTTAAAATAATTAACCCCTAATCTTCCGACCGCAAAGCGCCGCCACCTACGTTATCCCTATGTACCCCTAATCTGCTACCCCTAACACCGCCGACCCCTATATTATATTTATTAACCCCTAATCTGCCCCCCACAACGTCGCCGACACCTGCCTACACTTATTAACCCCTAATCTGCCGAGCGGACCTGAGCGCTACTATAATAAAGTTATTAACCCCTAATCCGCCTCACTAACCCTATCATAAATAGTATTAACCCCTAATCTGCCCTCCCTAACATCGCCGACACCTACCTTCAATTATTAACCCCTAATCTTCCGATCGGAGCTCACCGCTATTCTAATAAATGGATTAACCCCTAAAGCTAAGTCTAACCCTAACCCTAACACCCCCCTAAGTTAAATATAATTTACAGCTAACGAAATAAATTAACTCTTATTAAATAAATGATTCCTATTTAAAGCTAAATACTTACCTGTAAAATAAATCCTAATATAGCTACAATATAAATTATAATTATATTATAGCTATTTTAGGATTAATATTTATTTTACAGGCAACTTTGTAATTATTTTAACCAGGTACAATAGCTATTAAATAGTTAAGAACTATTTAATAGTTACCTAGTTAAAATAATAACAAATTTACCTGTAAAATAAATCCTAACCTAAGATATAATTAAACCTAACACTACCCTATCAATAAAATAATTAAATAAACTACCTACAATTACCTACAATTAACCTAACACTACACTATCAATAAATTAATTAAACACAATTCCTACAAATAAATACAATTAAATAAACTAGCTAAAGTACAAAAAATAAAAAAGAACTAAGTTACAGAAAATAAAAAAATATTTACAAACATAAGAAAAATATTACAACAATTTTAAACTAATTACACCTACTCTAAGCCCCCTAATAAAATAACAAAGCCCCCCAAAATAAAAAATTCCCTACCCTATTCTAAATTAAAAAAGTTACAAGCTCTTTTACCTTACCAGCCCTGAACAGGGCCCTTTGCGGGGCATGCCCCAAGAAGTTCAGCTCTTTTGCCTGTAAAAAAAAACATACAATACCCCCCCCCCAACATTACAACCCACCACCCACATACCCCTAATCTAACCCAAACCCCCCTTAAATAAACCTAACACTAATCCCCTGAAGATCTTCCTACCTTGTCTTCACCATCCAGGTATCACCGATCCGTCCTGGCTCCAAGATCTTCATCCAACCCAAGCGGGGGTTGGCGATCCATAATCCGGTGCTGAAGAGGTCCAGAAGAGGCTCCAAAGTCTTCCTCCTATCCGGCAAGAAGAGGACATCCGGACCGGCAAACATCTTCTCCAAGCGGCATCTTCGATCTTCTTCCATCCGGAGCGAAGCGGCAGGATCCTGAAGACCTCCAGCGCGGAACATCCATCCGGACCGACGACTGAACGACGAATGACTGTTCCTTTAAGGGACGTCATCCAAGATGGCGTCCCTCGAATTCCGATTGGCTGATAGGATTCTATCAGCCAATCGGAATTAAGGTAGGAATTTTCTGATTGGCTGATGGAATCAGCCAATCAGAATCAAGTTCAATCCGATTGGCTGATCCAATCAGCCAATCAGATTGAGCTCGCATTCTATTGGCTGTTCCGATCAGCCAATAGAATGCCAGCTCAATCTGATTGGCTGATTGGATCGGCCAATCGGATTGAACTAGATTCTGATTGGCTGATTCCATCAGCCAATCAGAAAATTCCTACCTTAATTCCGATTGGCTGATAGAATCCTATCAGCCAATCGGAATTCGAGGGACGCCATCTTGGATGACGTCCCTTAAAGGAACAGTCATTCGTCGTTCAGTCGTCGGTCCGGATGGATGTTCCGCGCTGGAGGTCTTCAGGATCCTGCCGCTTCGCTCCGGATGGAAGAAGATCGAAGATGCCGCTTGGAGAAGATGTTAGCCGGTCCGGATGTCCTCTTCTTGCCGGATAGGATGAAGACTTTGGAGCCTCTTCTGGACCTCTTCAGCACCGGATTATGGATCGCCAACCCCCGCTTGGGTTGGATGAAGATCATGGAGCCAGGACGGATCGGTGATACCTGGATGGTGAAGACAAGGTAGGAAGATCTTCAGGGGATTAGTGTTAGGTTTATTTAAGGGGGGTTTGGGTTAGATTAGGGGTATGTGGGTGGTGGGTTGTAATGTTGGGGGGGGGTATTGTATGTTTTTTTTTACAGGCAAAAGAGCTGAACTTCTTGGGGCATGCCCCGCAAAGGGCCCTGTTCAGGGCTGGTAAGGTAAAAGAGCTTGTAAATTTTTTAATTTAGAATAGGGTAGGGAATTTTTTATTTTGGGGGGCTTTGTTATTTTATTAGGGGGCTTAGAGTAGGTGTAATTAGTTTAAAATTGTTGTAATATTTTTCTTATGTTTGTAAATATTTTTTTATTTTCTGTAACTTAGTTCTTTTTTATTTTTTGTACTTTAGCTAGTTTATTTAATTGTATTTATTTGTAGGAATTGTGTTTAATTAATTTATTGATAGTGTAGTGTTAGGTTAATTGTAGGTAATTGTAGGTAGTTTATTTAATTATTTTATTGATAGGGTAGTGTTAGGTTTAATTATATCTTAGGTTAGGATTTATTTTACAGGTAAATTTGTTATTATTTTAACTAGGTAACTATTAAATAGTTCTTAACTATTTAATAGCTATTGTACCTGGTTAAAATAATTACAAAGTTGCCTGTAAAATAAATATTAATCCTAAAATAGCTACAATATAATTATAATTTATATTGTAGCTATATTAGGATTTATTTTACAGGTAAGTATTTAGCTTTAAATAGGAATCATTTATTTAATAAGAGTTAATTTATTTCGTTAGATGTAAATTATATTTAACTTAGGGGGGTGTTAGGGTTAGGGTTAGACTTAGCTTTAGGGGTTAATCCATTTATTAGAATAGCGGTGAGCTCCGATCGGAAGATTAGGGGTTAATAATTGAAGGTAGGTGTCGGCGATGTTAGGGAGGGCAGATTAGGGGTTAATACTATTTATGATAGGGTTAGTGAGGCGGATTAGGGGTTAATAACTTTATTATAGTAGCGCTCAGGTCCGCTCGGCAGATTAGGAGTTAATAAGTGTAGGCAGGTGTCGGCGACGTTGTGGGGGGCAGATTAGGGGTTAATAAATATAATATAGGGGTCGGCGGTGTTAGGGGTAGCAGATTAGGGGTACATAGGGATAACGTAGGTGGCGGCGCTTTGCGGTCGGAAGATTAGGGGTTAATTATTTTAAGTAGCTGGCGGCGATGTTGTGGGGGGCAGGTTAGGGGTTAATAAATATAATACAGGGGTCGGCGGGGTTAGGGGCAGCAGATTAGGGGTACATAAGGATAACGTAGGTGGCGGTCGGCAGATTAGGGGTTAAAAATGTTAATCGAGTGTCGGCGATGTGGGGGGGCCTCGGTTTAGGGGTACATAGGTAGTTTATGGGTGTTAGTGTACTTTAGGGTACAGTAGTTAAGAGCTTTATGAACCGGCGTTAGCCAGAAAGCTCTTAACTCCTGCTATTTTCAGGCGGCTGGAATCTTGTCGTTAGAGCTCTAACGCTCACTTCAGAAACGACTCTAAATACCAGCGTTAGAAAGATCCCATTGAAAAGATAGGCTACGCAAATGGCGTAGGGGGATCTGCGGTATGGAAAAGTCGCAGCTGAAAAGTGAGCGTTAGACCCTTTAATCACTGACTCCAAATACCAGCGGGCGGCCAAAACCAGCGTTAGGAGCCTCTAACGCTGGTTTTGACGGCTACCGCCGAACTCCAAATCTAGGCCCTAATCTGCTGCCTACCGACATCCCTGCCACTATAATAAAGTTATTAACCCCTATTCCGCCGCTCCCCAACACCGCCACCTCCGCCGCTCCCCAACACCGCCACCACTAACTAAACTTATTAACCCCTAAACCGCCAGCCCCCCACATCGCCACTACTAAATAAAACTATTAACCCCTAAACCACCAGCCCCCCACATCGCCACTACTAAATAAAAGTATTAACCCCTAAACCGTCAGCCCCCTACATTGCCACTAATAAATTAAACTATTAACCCCTAAACCTATCACCCCCTAACTTTAAATTAAAATTACAATATCTCTATCTTAAAATAAATAAAAACATAACTGTGAAATTAAAAAAAACTAAGTTTAAACTAACAATTAGCCTAACAAAACTATTATACTAAACTACTGTACTAAAATTAAAATAACTACCAATTAAAAAACTGAATTACACATTAAAAAAAACACTACTAAAAAAATGTAAGTCTAAAATTACAAAACATTAAAAATACTAAATTACGAAAAATAACAAACACTAAATTAAGAAGACTAACAAACGAAATTATCAAAAATAAAAATCAATAACACCTAATCTAATAGCCCTATAAAAATAAAAAAGCCCCCCAAAAAAAGACCCTAGCATACAATAAACTACCACTAGCCCTTAAAAGGGCCTTTTGTAGGGCATTGCCATAAAAAATCAGCTCTTTTACCTGGAAAATAATACAAAGACCACCTAACAGTAAAACCCACCACCCAACCAACCCCCCAAAATAAAAAAACCTAACTCTAACACAAACCTAAGCTATCCATTGCCCTGAAAAGGGCATTTTTATGAGCATTGCCCTTAAAAGGGCATTCATCTCTTTTACATTGCCTTGAAAAGGGCATTAAGCTCTTTTACATAAAGCCCAAACCCTAACCTAAAAAAAAACTTAACACTAACCCCTGAAGATCCACTCACAGTTTCTGAAATTTGAACATCCATCCTAATCAAGGCAGCGAGAAGTCCTCATCCAAGGGGCGAGAAGTCTTCATCCATGCGTCATCTTCTATCTTCATACTGGTGGCACAGAGCAGGTCCATACATGAAGACATCTGACGCGGAGCATCCTCTTCATACGGTCACCGCTGTACACTAGCCTACAATAAACTACCAATAGCCCTTAAAAGGGCCTTTTGTAGGGAATTGCCCTAAAGAAATCAGCTCTTTTACCTGGAAAAATATACAAAGACCACCCAACAGTAAAACCCACCACCCAACCAACCCCCCAATATAAAAAAACCTAACTCTAACACAAACCTAAGCTACCCATTGCCCTGAAAATGGCATTTGTATGAGCATTGCCCTTTAAAGGGCATTCATCTCTTTTACATTGCCCTGAAAAGGGCATTCAACTCTTTTACATAAAGCCCAAACCCTAACCTAAAAAAATCCTAACACTAACCCCTGAAGATCCACTCACAGTTTCTGAAGTTCGGACATTCATCCTAATCCAGGCAGCAAGAAGTCCTCATCCAAGCAGCGAGAAGTCTTCATCCATGCGGCGTCTTCTATCTTCATACTGGCGGCACGGAGCAGGTCCTTACTTGAAGACATCCGGCACGGAGCATCCTCTTCATATGGTCACCACTGTACACTGAATCTTCAATGCAAGGGAGACTTTTCAGAATGGCATCCCATACATTACTATTGGCTGATTTGATTTTTGAAATTCAAATCAGTCAATAGGATGAGAGCTACTGAAATCCTATTGGCTGTTCAAATCAGCCAATAGGATGAGAGCTAATGAAATTCTATTGGCTATTCAAATCATCCAATAGAATTTCAGTAGCTCTCATCATTTTGGCTGATGTAAACAGCCAATAGGATTTCAGTAGCTCTCATCCTATTGGCTGATTTGAATATCAAAAATCAAATCAGCCAAAGGGATAACATTTTGAAATGGCTCCCTTGCATTGAAGATTCAGTGTACGGAGGTGACTGTATGAAGAGGACGCTCCTCGCCGGATGTCTTCAAGGATGGACCCGCTCCGCGCCGCCGGGATGAAGATATAAGATGCCACCTAGATGGAGATAGAAGGCGCTGCCTGGATGAAGACTTCTCGCCGCCTGAATGAAGACTTCTCACCCCCTGGATCAAGACTTCTCGCTGCCTGGATGAAGACTTCTTGCTGCCTGGATGTCCGGACTTCAGAAACTGTGAGTGGATCTTCTTTTTTACTTTTTTTAAGTGGGTTTTTAGTGTTAGGTTTCTTTAATGTGTAATTTAGTTTTTTTAATTGGTAGTTATTTTAATTTTAGTATAATAGTTTAGCATAATAGTTATGTTAAGTTAATTGTTAGTTTAAACTTAGTTTTTTTTTCATTTCACAGGTAAGTTTTTATTGATTTTAAGATAGGGATATTGTAATTTTAATATAAAGTTAGGGGATTGTTAGTTTTAGGGGTTAATAGTTTAATTTAGTTTTTTGCAATGTGGGGGGCTGGTAGTTTAGAGGTTAATAGGTTTATTTAGTGGTGGTGATGTGAGAGGTCAGAGATTTAGGGGTTAATAACTTTATTATAATGGCGGCGATGTCGGGGGCGGCGGATTAGTGGTTAATAACTTTATTTAGGTGGAGGCAATTTGGGAAACGGCAGATTAGGGGTTAGTAACTTTATTTAGGTGGCGGCGATGTCGGGAGCGGCAGATTAGGGGTTAATAACTTTAGGTGGCTGCGATGTTGGGGGAAGCAGATTAGGGGTGTTTAGACTTGAGGTCTAACTTTATGTTAGGGTGTTAGGTTTAAACGTAACTTTCTTTTCCCTATAGACATCAATGGGGTTGCGTTACGGCAATCACCATTCCGCACTTCAGGTGTTATTTTTTTTTCTAACACTCTCTCCCCATTGATGTCTATGGGAAAAGCGTGCAGGAGCACGTCAAAGCAGCTCTTGGATTTTGTGTGGTATGGAGCTTATCGCCACCATGGGGTCTATCTATCAAGCTCCGAACAGAGCTTGATGGCCTGTGTTTCTGGCGAGTCTTCAGACTCACCAGAAACACAAGTTATGGAGCAGCGGTCACAAAGACAGGAATCGACAGAATCAACCCAATCAAGTACGATCGGGTTGATTGAAACCTCCCTGCTGGCGGCCCATTGGCCGCGAGTCTGCAGGGGGCGGCGTTGCACCAGCAGCTCTTGTGGGCTGCTGGTACAATGCTGAATACGGAGATCGTATTGCTCTAAACATTCAGCAATGTCTGTCGGACATGATCTGCACTGTCGGATCAGGTCCGACATACATTTATTAAATTGGCCTCCATATCTCACGCACAAGACGACTTTTCAGAAACTTGTAATGGCAGCGCTATGGAGGGTGAAATATTGCAACTTTTGTTGCGTTAGTTTCACACCCACTATATCGCATAACTCGTAATCTAGGCTATTATGAATAATTTTTGAGGCCTAGGCTATTATGGACTTTTCACAGAAGAAAGTGAGCATAGATATACTGAGGCTCATATATGGTCTAGGACAGAAACAGAGTTTTTAGTTTCTTAAAAAGGAAAAGTTATCATAGTTTACATTATCAGAATAAATGGCCAGATAATTACTAATATGTACTAAGGCACAGAACATAGAGGCCACCTGTTGTAGATGAATAAGTGTTGTCTAGATAAAAGGGATGTACTGCAGCTTGCAGGAGTTTTAACTTCCTTACCAGGACTTTGAGACTCAATTATCTGTATATTACTATATATTTATTTACCATTGTTGCCTATTTATAGCTCATACATATAGTATCTGAATATTCTCTTTGTGGTAGGGTGACCATATCGCCGCTTTAAAAAGGGACACATATGAAAAATACATATGTCAGGGTTCTTATACAAAACATTTCTTTAAAGGGACAGTAAACACCAGAATTTTTGTTGTTTAAAAAGGTAGATAATCCCTTTATTACCCATTCCCCAGTTTTGCATAACCAACACAGTTATAATAATATACTTTTTACCTCTGTAATTACCTTGTATCTTTGCCTCTGCAAACTGCCCCCTTATTTTCAGTTCTTTTGACAGACTTGCATTTTTAACCAATCAGCGCTCACTCCTAGGAGCTTCACGTGCCTGAGCTCAATGTTATCTATGTGAAACACTTTAACTAATGCCCTCTAGTGGTGAAAAACTGTCAACATGCTTAGCATATTAACCTCCTAGGTTTAGCTTTTAACTAAGAATACCAAGAGAATAAAGAAAATTGGTTATAAAAGTAAATTGAAAATGGAAAGTTGTTTAAAATTACATGCCCTATTTAAATCATGAAAGTTATTTTTTTACTTGACTGTCCCTTTAAACTTGAAAACAGCCCTGACATATGTATTTTTCATATGTGTACCTTTTTTAAGTGGCAATATGGTCACCCTACTTTGTGGTGTCATGGTTTTTCTGTAAAAACACTATTACCTTCTATTTAAATATTATTTCATACATCATGAGACAAAATATAGAGAATATAAGGATATAGTGTGCATTTAATGCATATGAAGGGTGTGTGTGGGGAACCTAAATGTGTGTATTACTACTATGTTACATGAATAAGTAGAAATAAAAAGAAAATCTAGTCAAGCCTACAGCCACCTCTATATTCACTGTCTGAAACCCAACAACCCCCTTAACTTATGTCTAGCTTGCATTAAATGTTTGTTGACTTTTTCAAACATCAAAATACTCATTTACATATTTTCAGAAACTGATATACAAACATTTCCCAAAATGTAACACTTTTATTTTTTTCTTTATCTTTATTTTATTTATTATTAGAGCAATTATTTCATCAAGATTCAGAATAATTGAACTGACATCATAAAACATGGGTACCGACAATAATAAATCATCGCAATATTATACAATTACATGGTATTTACATGATCACCTAATATTGCCATAAACTAGTTAAACATAAGTTTGTTTCTCCATGTAATGCGCATTTAGGATAGTAGCTTTTTCCATTCATGCAGATCTGGAAAAAATGACATTTATATGATTGATCCATAGGGCCGGATTTAACAAGCAGCGGAAACTGAAGTTAAGAAGCAGAGGTCATAAGACCGCTGCTCCTTAACTTCTCAGTCACCGTTTAGGTGGTGGATTGCAATTATCCTGATCTGATACGATTGGGATGATTGGCACCCCCTGCTAGTGGCCGATTGGCTGCGAATGTGCAGAGGGCGGCATTGCACAAGCATTTCACAAGAAATGCTTGTGCAATGTTAGATGCCAACAGCGTATGCTGTCAGCATTTAGCGATGCCAGGCGGACATGATCTGCTACAGCAAATCATGTCCGCCCGGCACTTGATAAATTGGCCCCATAGTATCCAATTTATAATCACATTCTTCTCTTGGGTAATGCATGTAAGTGATATTCATAAAAATAAAGTTTATCATGAAAACTCAGCTTCATTGTATCTCTGATTTTACACAGGACGTTACCGCTGATTAATGGGACATTCTGTAAAAATTTAAATGCACATAGATAAATTATTTATTTGAATAGAAACATATTTACAATATACATATATTGGCAACAATTCTTCTAGTAAAAGTGATCACTGTTAACATTTTTCTCTTCACGTGCATGTGAAGCATAGCCAGATATTCTCAGAGCAACAGCTTTTTAAATACTGCAGTTGCTCAGAGTGCCAGTAGGGCTTGTATCATGTCATGAATTAACAAATTGAGTCATTGCCAGTTGATATGAAGTACCTTAGGCTCTCTGAACAAGTGCTGTGTTTAAAATGCTGGTGCACAGTGCATATTTAAATACACTTTTGAAACAACTATAGATATTTTTAGAAGTATGTTTGCTAAAATATGTATATCACAAAAATGTTTCTATTCAACACTGAAACACATCCATGTATATTCTAATTTTGGCTGGAATGTAAAATGGAAGTAAAGTGCCAGAAGGTAACTTTCTGTGGAACTCAGCTGCTCTAAGAAACACCTGCTTACAATCACGGAATAAACCTTTTCCCTCTCAAAATAAATGAGCTCTTGAGAAGAAATATTCCACTTGAGCATCAATTTAACTGATATCTGCAATGAGAATAATGATTTGTATTACTGTGAATCTAACATGCTATAATATCAGATGTCACAAAAAACACTTAAGTCATTAGTGTTAGCTCACTTTAACACATTCTGTCTCATTTATTGTTAAGCAGGTAAAACAATATTTCTAAATTGAAAACATAGGGGCATATTTATCAACGTGCGAGCGGACATGATACGATGTAGCGCATCATGTCCGCTGCACATCGATAAATGCCGACAGCAAACGATGTCTGCATTTATCATTGTACAAGCAGTTCACCAGTACTGTTTGTGCAATACCGCTCCCTGCAGATTAGCGGCCAATTGGCTGCTAGCAGGGGTGGTCAATCAACCCGATCGTATTCGATCGGGTTGATTTCTGTCCATGCCTCAGAGCTGGCGGACAAGTTATGCTTCTTCATAACTTCTGTTTCCAGCGAGCCTGAAGGCTTGCTGGAAACAAGGGGTATCAAGCTCCATTCGAAGCTTGATAATTCGGCCCCATAATCTTAACTAAAAGCATGAAGTAAGGGATTAATTAACAAACCTATGTGACTCCCATTAATCTGAAAGATTCTCAAAAATCTTTGTTAATGTTTCAAACCTTTAAACAGATCTTTAATCTATCCAACAAATATCTCTGGGATGCAATATCAGACCACTGTATCAAACAAGAAGTTGCAATAAAGTTGGAATAAACTCTAAACTTTAAAGGCCTTTGCATTGTCTCTCCACCTCCACCATGTTTTCCTGGACATTTATGAGCTATGCATGCTGCAGGGTGTGCAGAGAGGAACATGAATAATGCTGTGCAAGGTCACTATTTGTGTGCTGTCTAGGGGTACTATGCACATTCCCTTCTGCACACCCTGCAACATGTATAACTCATAACTGTACAGGAAAACATGGCTGAGGTGACAACCCTATCTCTCCCTACCAGACAACACCATAGTTGCCAACAGTCCCTGATTTCCAGGGACAGTCCCTGGATTTTGTTGTATGTCCCTGGATTTTTTTTGTCCCTGGAAATGTCCCTGAAAATCTCTTTTGCACAACATTTGTTGTTTTTGTGTGTGTGTGTGTGTGTATATATATATATATATATATATATATATATATACACACATACATATATGATAGATAGAGGATAAAACGATATAGTGTATTATTTAAATATAATTAATTCCTAATGGAATATTATTATTATTGAATGGGTTCACATATTATTTGTCTTTCTAATTTTGATGCTGTGTTGTAAAAATAACCATATGCCCAGAATGTGTTCCAGAGACTGGGTAGGTGTAAGAGCTTGGTGCTGTAATCTGTATAATAAACTATGGATAAGTCTAAATTATACTATTACTTTCAAATGGGTGTGTTTTGATTGCAGAACTGAGTGGGCGGAGCAGTTGAACAGTAGGTCGTCAATACTCCAGTAACCCGCTTGCTTGCTCTGCTGCAAAGTGTCCCTGGAATTTTTTTTTAAATGTTGGCAACTATGCAACACCTCTCTCTTAGTTTTTGTATTCTGAACTTATGAGTATTAGACTTTAATGTATACTGCAATTGGCTTGTAAAACGATTGGCTATTTTACAAGGTCAGCAAAAAAGCACTTTTGCTAAAATATAAAAAATTGGCACCCTTTGACTCTGTTGAACACAATTGATAAAAACTGTCAAATAATGATTTTTAGCTAACAAAACCAGAACAGACACATACCGAGATTTGATTAATTCTCCATCTCTGAGTGTTTCATTATACATACATGTCAGGTCAGGTACTAATCTAAATCTTTGAAAGCTTTATAAAATGTTAATGTTTGACTGTGCATACCTGGTCTTTTTTATTTTACACAGAGAGAATACTTTCCCTGACCTCTTTCTCTTTAATAGTTTTAACAGGTTCTCCTGCTTCCACGTTATTTCGTTATCTAATGTTTGAAATATATTCTAATATAATAAACTTGAAACGTAGTTATACTTTTTTTTTTTCTTTTCTTTATATGCTCCTTGTAAGCACTAAAAGTATCAGGAGCTGCAAAACCTCAAACTATCAAATTTGTTTTCAGTAAAAACGTATGGGATTTTTTCATTTCCCCTAAACCTTCTTAATGTATTTTGCATCGACTGCATCATCATTATTGATCTTAGAATACATTTGACTCAGTTTTAATCTTAAACTCAATGTATTTTTGTAAATTACCTTTACTTGTACACAATGTGCCATACATACACTAAGGGCAAGATAACAAGTGGGGCGCTAAATATCGCTTTCATGAAAGTAATATTTGCGCTCCACTGAGTAATACAAGTGCGCGCTAATGCATGAGAGCAGTCTTTCATAGGCTCCAATGGGAGCTTCGTTCTGATGAAGTCTCTGACGGCATCAGAACCTAAGTGCAGCGAAGGGGGTAAGTAGCACAGCAATTGCAGCAAATTTACATATATATGTATATGATTATATAGCAATAATAAGAAAGAAATCCAGGGTCAAAAATGAAATGAAATAAAATCCAAACTTTATTGTAGTCCACGTGTGGATAAAAACCATGGGGGTCAAAAAATGAACAACACTCAGCACTTGTTGCTTCCAGCTGACATGTTTCGGTGTGATACCGTAATCATAGCTGATGGAATGCACAAGTGCTGCTTCATTTAAAAGCAGAGTATGATTCTGATTGGTTAATAACAAAAACAAAACTACCTGTGAGTGTGCAGACTGGTAATTGTGTAAAGAATTAACCATTTACATACCTAAAGTGTTAAAACTTATATATTGTGAATGAAAGAGAACATTATGTCTATTATTTAAAGCATAAAGCTTAAACTTGCTCTGAGATTCAACCTGCAATAATGGAAAACACATATTGTATCCATTGCTTATATAATATATTAGCAGGTACCTCTAATCCTGTATTACAAAATAAAGGATAAAAAAAGAACAAGAAAATTAGAAAATATGCTCAACATTATTTGAGCAAAATAGCGCTTGATTTAAATAGTATTAGAAAACTATATGAGCTATGTTAATATCATCAGATAGAGAATTTAGTAAAACATGTTTCACTGGTCAAAAAAACTGTTGCAACACATATAAATACAATAAACCTTCTCTGGATACAGTAAAAATTAGTGTGTAAAGCTAACAGAAAGGATCAATGTTTATGACCAATCTCATATAGAAAATAGCGCTATATAAATAATTGAGAAAGTAAGGATTAAATACAACCTAACTAACTAAAGCCTTTTTTAACAGAAAAGTGAAGGGCTCAATAGGTAGCTGTAATGTATAAGATTCATTGAGATGCTCTGTAACCTACTACTTCCAATAATTAATGAGATCATATTCTGAATTGAGTCCCTTAGGGACACGAGTCTGTAACTTAAAAATCCAGAACATCTCCCTTTTACCTAAAATGTGGGATCTGACTCCTCCACGCAAGGGAGTAGTAACCCTTTCAATAGCCTGCCACCTTAGTGTTGCACTGCTCTTGATATGTACAAGTTTAAAGTGTTTGACTAGTGGGGTACTAGCTTCTCCGATTTTAATGGTAGAAAGGTGATTGCGAATCCTGGTATTGACCTCAGTACTAGTGAGCCCTACGTACTGTAAATGACATTCAATGCATGTGAGTAAGTATATAACATAGGAGGATGTACAGTTGAGGCATGCCTGGATTTTAAATTCCTCACCTGTGACTGTTGAATGAAATTGATCCGAAATAATGGCAAGATCACACGGTTTACACCTAGATTTGCCACATCTGTACATCCCCCTATGTTTCAACCACGATCCTTGTGGTTTCTCGGAGTAGGGTGGTAACTGATGGTGAAAGAATATTTCCTAGGGTCTTGCTCCTTCTAAATGAACAGCGTAAGCCTTTCTCAACTGTACTCACAAGCTTATCATCGGCTGCCAACATTCTAAAGTGTTTATTGACTATATTACAGATTTCTTTATATTCCATACTATAGTCAGTAACAAAGGTAACTTTATTGTCTGTCCTTGCAACCTGTGTCTTATTCTGTGTTCTAGATCCTTTGAGAAGGGTCTCCCTATCTACTCTGTCAACATGTGCATGTGCCTGTTTAATGACATGTTTAGGGTATCCTCTTTCTCCAAGTCTTTTTTCAAGTTCCATTCTCTGTTTTTGAAAAGTTGACTCTTCACTGCAATTACGTTTGAGCCTAATCATTTCCCCTTTTGCTACTGCTAATGGTACATGCTTGGGGTGACAACTCCTAGCATGGAGCAGGGTATTCCTTGTGATTGGCTTTCTAAACGTGCTGCTGTGAATTTTACCTGACCTGTCAGCCTTCAGGGTGAGATCCAAAAAGTTGATCTCAGTATGGTGGTGTTCAAATGTAAATTTTAGGCCTACATTGTTATTATTTAGTCTATTAACAAAGTCAAGAAGGTCTGTGGATGATCCACACCACACAAAAAGGAGATCATCGATATACCGCCTGTAAAAGGATATCCGATCTCTGTAGGGGTTCAGCTCTCCAAAGATGTGGGACATCTCCCACCAACCCATAAGGAGGTTGGCATATGAGGGCGCAAATTTGGCCCCCATAGCTGTCCCACACCTTTGGAGATAAAAAGATTCCCCAAACCGAAAATAATTGTGTGTTAACATAAAATGTGTGGCCCTTAGTATGTATTCAATGAAGGGTCCATCTAGAGATGAAAAGTTTTCCAGAAAATATCTGATGGCCTCCAAACCCTTTTCATCTGGGATTGAGGAGTATAGGGCGACTACATCCATGGTCAACCAAATGTGCACCCTAGAGTCCCATACAAAATCTTCAAGTAAATTCAAAAGATCTTTAGTATCTCTCAAGTAACTCTGCAAACTTTTTACAAAGGGAAAGAGTAAAGTGTCTAGCCATTGAGATAGATGTTCAAAGATAGACCCAATTCCGCTTATAATTGGTCGACCCTTTACGTCTGTCAATATTTTGTGGATTTTTGGAAGATGGTGGAAGATGGGCACTACTGGGCATTCGACATACAAATACTCAAAAGTGGCAAAATCAAAGTGCCCATCCTCCAAACCATCATCCAAGAGTCTTCTCAAATCCCTTTGGAAACTTGTTGTTGGATCCCTATCCAATTCAATGTAATTGTCTGTGTCATGCAACTTGCTGTGCGCTTCATAGATATAGGCTTCCCTATCTAGAACAACTACCGCACCTCCCTTATCAGCTGTGCGTATCACTATGTTGTTATTCTTCTGTAAATCAGTGATGGCTCTTCTTTCAGTGACTGTAAGGTTAGATTTAGTCCTAAAATCCCCACTAATCTCAGTTTTAGAGGCGAGTAGAGTAAGATCATTCTCTACTCTCTTGAAAAAAGTTTCAAGTGTAGTACCTCTGGATTGTATCGGGTAAAACTCTGATGGTTTTTTGAAACCACTGAAGCTCGATACCATATTTGAAGGATCTGAGATTTCTCCTTGTCTTCCCAGTTGTTGAAGTGAAATAACATCACATGCCTCAGAAAAGTCAGCAAATTTCAAATTTTCTGAACCCTGTTGTGTGTGAAACTCAGGATGGTCCTGTGCCATTGTCATTTCTCCCTGAAAATGTTTTTTCAGGGTTAAATTCCTGATAAGCTTGTTCACATCCAACATTATTCTGAAAAGATTAAAAGTACATGTTGGGGCAAAGGACATTCCATAACTTAAAACTCTAAGTTGTACATCAGAGAGTGGTATAGTGGATAAGTTGATAACATTATATTTATTATTGTTAGCATTCATCATTGGTATTTGGTTTTCCTGTTGCCCCTTAGGGTGTACCTGTCCTGCTTGACCTGGTCTATCCCAGTTTTGTCCCTGGACTGGTAAAAAACCTGTTCAAAAACTCTCCTATCCTCACCTGTGTTTAAGATCGCTTGGTGGGAAGACTGATGTTCACTAGTCACATATTTAGTGTGTGAATTCTTACCATCTTTAGTGTTCTGGGGTGCAGGCTTGATAGGTTTGTTGGGTATACTCTGGTCCATTTTATGTGTGGGTACCGGGTGTTTGTATGTTAACCTGTTTGCCTTTAGTCTTAAGTATACCTTTTGGTGTAACCACTACATTCTCTCTTCCTGATGTGCCTGCATCTTCCCCTGAATCTGGCTCACTATCAGTATACTGAAACTGTCCCACCTGAGAAGAGTCTGTGTTTTTTTGTTGTTGATGATTGCCCCCTCTGCCTCTGTTTCTGTTTCTACTTCTAGATCTGCCTCTTCTATTGCTAGACCTCCTGGGATTGGTGTTGGAGTGACTCCAAATATAAACTGATTGATTATAATAGTCTGACTGGTCACGAAGATACTTAGAGTGCTTCGTATTGAGAATAAGGTTTTTGGACTCAATGAGTGTAGCCCTAGGAATACCATCAAACTTTAAATAATCTAAATCCTGTTTTTTGTCATTCAATACTTGTTGTAGTGTGTCAATTTCTGTTCTAATGTTAGTTAGTAATTTCATTTTATACAAAATCAACAGATTCATCAACCTAAAGGAGCATTCTGTCAAAACAGCATTCCATGTGTCAATAAATTCACTGTCAGTGACTTCAAAGGTGGGAAATTTAGCAATCCTCAGTCCCCTTGGTACAATATTTAACTTGATATATTTCTCAAATGTCCACACATCGAATTGTAACCTGTGTTCTTTAACTAGCAGAATCTCCATTTTGTCAAAAAATTCACTCAGTGAAAGGGTAGTGATATCTGTAGAAAAGATAGAGTCCAGTTCCTGATCTCCATATCCTCTTTCATCCACAGGTAGTAATGAGTAATAATTGACAACAGACCCCTCCATGGTAGAGAAGGCTCAAAAAATGCCCTGAACTAATATGCTGCCAGGAAGCATAGGAAGTATTCAATTAGCTTGAGAAAGTTAGTAAAGTGCACTATTTTAGAATGCTCCCAATATGGGAATGATTATCAACTCTCACTTGCAAACTTGCAACCTTTGCCCAAATCAAGAGAATAGACAGTCCGTGGAAATAACTTAGCACGAAGTTCAAATGCATGCACACTCTTGCCCCGGACTCTTCAGACAAAACCAAAACAACAGCAAAATGGAATATACCATGTGAGATTTGACTTTGCCACAATAGAATCGCTGGCTATACTCACTGCATCAGATGCGGTGCTGCGTTGTCACTATCCGTCCTGCTCCGTGTGCTGCAAGTAAATCCTCTTAGCTCACCGCTTATTGTAAAATCCTCATTGATGTGCCGATTCTGTGTGTTTTTCTGTTCACACTGTGAGCGTCCGATGACGTGTACACAGCCGGTCACATGATATGCGGTGTCCAATCAGAGTATCCCTTGCCTTGTCATCTGGTAAGAACGTGTAGACGTAATCAGGGCTAAAAGGAGCAGGCGAATCCAAAATCAGCCTGCTAAGTGAGTGGCTTTCGAGCCTAAAGACCCCAGATACTGGCTTAATGTAGCAATAATAAGAAAGAAATCCAGGGTCAAAAATGAAATGAAATAAAATCCAAACTTTATTGTAGTCCACGTGTGGATAAAAACCATGGGGGTCAAAAAATGAACAACACTCAGCACTTGTTGCTTCCAGCTGACATGTTTCGGTGTGATACCGTAATCATAGCTGATGGAATGCACAAGTGCTGCTTCATTTAAAAGCAGAGTATGATTCTGATTGGTTAATAACAAAAACAAAACTACGTGTGAGTGTGCAGACTGGTAATTGTGGATCTTTTCAGAACAATGTTGGATGTGAACAAGCTTATCAGGAATTTAAGCCTGAAAAAACATTTTCAGGGAGAAATGACAATGGCACAGGACCATCCTGAGTTTCACACACAACAGGGTTCAGAAAATTTGAAATTTGCTGACTTTTCTGAGGCATGTGATGTTATTTTACTTCAACAACTGGGAAGACAAGGAGAAATCTCAGATCCTTCAAATATGGTATCGAGCTTCAGTGGTTTCAAAAAACCATCAGAGTTTTACCCGATACAATCCAGAGGTACTACACTTGAAACTTTTTTCAAGAGAGTAGAGAATGATCTTACTCTACTCGCCTCTAAAACTGAGATTAGTGGGGATTTTAGGACTAAATCTAACCTTACAGTCACTGAAAGAAGAGCCATCACTGATTTACAGAAGAATAACAACATAGTGATACGCACAGCTGATAAGGGAGGTGCGGTAGTTGTTCTAGATAGGGAAGCCTATATCTATGAAGCGCACAGACAGTTGCATGACACAGACAATTACATTGAATTGGATAGGGATCCAACAACAAGTTTCCAAAGGGATTTGAGAAGACTCTTGGATGATGGTTTGGAGGATGGGCACTTTGATTTTGCCACTTTTGAGTATTTGTATGTCGAATGCCCAGTAGTGCCCATCTTCCACCATCTTCCAAAAGTCCACAAAACATTGACAGAGGTAAAGGGTCGACCAATTATAAGCGGAATTGGGTCTATCTTTGAACATCTATCTCAATGGCTAGACGCTTTACTCTTTCCCTTTGTAAAAAGTTTGCAGAGTTACTTGAGAGATACTAAAGATCTTTTGAATTTACTTGAAGAATTTGTATGGGACTCTAGGGTGCACATTTGGTTGACCGTGGATGTAGTCGCCCTATACTCCTCAATCCCACATGAAAAGGGTTTGGAGGCCATCAGATATTTTCTGGAAAACTTTTCATCTCTAGATGGACCCTTCATTGAATACATACTAAGGGCCACACATTTTATGTTAACACACAATTATTTTCGGTTTGGGGAATCTTTTTATCTCCAAAGGTGTGGGACAGCTATGGGGGCCAAATTTGCGCCCTGATATGCCAACCTCCTTATGGGTTGGTGGGAGATGTCCCACATCTTTGGAGAGATGAACCCCTACAGAGATCGGATGTTAATAGACTAAATAATAACAATGTAGGCCTAAAATTTACATTTGAACACCACCATACTGAGATCAACTTTTTGGATCTCACCCTGAAGGCTGACAGATCAGGTAAAATTCACAACAGCACGTTTAGAAAGCCAATCACAAGGAATACCCTGCTCCATGCTAGGAGTTGTCACCCCAAGCATGTACCATTAGCAGTAGCAAAAGGGGAAATGATTAGGCTCAAACGTAATTGCAGTGAAGAGTCAACTTTTCAAAAACAGAGAATGGAACTTGAAAAAAGACTTGGAGAAAGAGGATACCCTAAACATGTCATTAAACAGGCACATGCACATGTTGACAGAGTAGATAGGGAGACCCTTCTCAAAGGATCTAGAACACAGAATAAGACACAGGTTGCAAGGACAGACAATAAAGTTACCTTTGTTACTGACTATAGTATGGAATATAAAGAAATCTGCAATATAGTCAATAAACACTTTAGAATGTTGGCAGCCGATGATAAGCTTGTGAGTACAGTTGAGAAAGGCTTACGCTGTTCATTTAGAAGGAGCAAGACCCTAGGAAATATTCTTTCACCATCAAATCATGTGTATTACCCCTTTTTGTGGGCATCTTATGGTATCCTTTATTACAAATTCTTGACCTGTATTTGGTACTTTGAGAGACTTTTTCTTTGTGCTATATCTACAAGCACGGCAAGTGAAACAAGGGTAAAAGCCTCTTACTTCATGTACTTTTAAATCTACATCCCTCAAAGCTAGTTTTTATATTTTTAGCCTTTCTATATACTATTTTAGGGAAAGGGGGGATATTATCTCCTATGATAGGGTCTGATTTTATTAGATGCCAATGCTTCTGTACAATTTTCTTTATTACATGGTGGTCACTACCATAATTGGTAATAAAAGGCACATCTATAATGTTCTCATCAGTTTTATTCTTCGCTCTCATCAGTTTTATTCTTCGCTGGTTTATAACCAATGATCCTATCTTGTATTGTTGGTCCAAAAATAATGATATAGCTACACCACCAACTATATTAAAACATCATGATTTTATTGTGCCACTTAAAACAGACAACGTTTCGGACCCATGTCCTTATTCATGTCTAACATACAACTCTAAAAACAAACCTTATAAAGGCTGCTGCTCCACCCACCACACCTGGTCTCACCTGTGTTCAATTAATACAAACTTTTTTGTTTTGCTTAATGCCATCTAGTGGTCATTATTTACATCTCTAATTACATTTATCATAATTTTTCAACAAAGGACATAAAGAGAACAAAAAACTTTTTCATCATTGTTGATCATACATCAAGTTAATCTACTCAGTACACAAAATAATTGAATATACACTTATTGTCATTAGTTATTGTATCGCAATGTACTATTTTCAAAAAATAACATACAAAACATAAAAAAGGGGATTTTTTCTTTTCTTAACTCTTTTTCAACATTGCTAATTCAAATAACTTTTGAAGAAAAGCCAATTTTAATTGTTTCCCTTCCAATTAGATCTTATTAAATGGTCATCTTGAAAAAAGAATACTTTTTGGAGCTCTTAAACAATTACCAAGAATGTCCTTCAACAAAGGATAAAAAACAAAAAGGTCAACCTAAAAAAATTCTTTTTTAATAAAATTTATGCCAGTTCTTAAATCTTTTTACATATTCAGCATTAAAATGTTTTTTTATCCTTTGTTGAAGGACGTTGTTGGTAATTGTTTAAGAGCTCCAAAAAGAATTCTTTTTTCAAGAATACCATTTAATAAGATCTATTAAGATCTATTATCCGGAAAGAGGCGGCAATGCAGATGGGGCGGCAGGAGATATCAGAGGCGGTGGAGGAATTGGGAACCGCCGGAGAGGTCAGAGAGGCCAGAGGGGTGGAGGCAGGAGCACACACCGGGTGATGACACGCAGCAAACACGGTCAGTAGTGCTCAATTTGAGTACCCACCCTCTGAGACAAGGGGAACAAGAGACATTGTCTAAAGGACTTTCATTTTGTCCAACACAGCAGAGACTTGATACCTTTACATTGCAAAAAGACTTACATCGTTTTTTTAGATCCCTGAAATTAAAGTGTCATTTTTCAGAGGGGAATGTTGGTAATGTAAATTTCTCTGTCAATAAGGATAATGTATGTAACAAACTGGGGCTTAACTCACTAGGTTTATATAATAAAAGCAACTTCACCCCACAAACAGTGAACCCAGGTGTGAGTACATACATACAATTGGTTGAGAATGACATAGGGAAACTCTGTAGAAATGTAGAAAGGAGTTACCCTAAATATGCACATTCAAATCTTAACTTTAATAGAGAGGATTGGAATAATGTTAGGAGTCTTAAAGAGAATACAGGCTATATTTTTAAGATTTTTAAGGAGGCTGATAAGGGTGGTGCTTTAGTGGTCCTTGAGGGGGATTACTATATACAGGAAATTTTGGGCCAGTTGGCGGATGGTGAAGTATATCAATTGTTGTCAATGAATCCAATCTTTAATGTAAAAAAAGAGTTGGAAGCATGTGTCTTAAGGGCTCAGAAGATTGGAGTGATTGACAACAAGACAGCAAAATTTATTTTGGATACAGAGGACATTATACCTGTCCGATTTACGCTCCCAAAGGTCCATAAAAATTTGGAAAAAAACCCTGGCCGCCCCATAGTGGCAGGGGTAGGCTCCACACTATCTAAAGCCTCTATATATTTAGACAGAGTCCTTAGACCCTATACACATTCCACCTCTTATATCAGGGACACAGGAGATTTCATCAATAAACTACAGAATATAGTCCTTGAGAACAACAAAGGTATACTTTATAGTCTTGATGTAACTAGCCTTTACACCTCAATCACTCATGAGGCGAGTATAGGGGCAGTGAATAGGTGTTTGGATCAGGATATAACTATCAATAATGATCAGCAAAACTTTGTTCTTGATCTTTTGAATATTGTATTGAGATGTAATTTCTTTCTTTTTCAAGATAACTTTAATCTGCAGTTACAGGGTACGACCATGGGTTCCAATGTCACCCCAACCTATGCAAATATTTATAATGAACACATTTGAAGAGTATTTTGTTTATAAACCATCAATTGTTTCATATATATGGCGCCACCTGGTGGCGCTATATAGATGATATTTATGGCATTTGGTTGTAGGACATTGGAACCCTGGAACAGTTTGTTAATGATCTCAACAGTGCTACACAGCATATAAAGTTCAAACTCACCATAAGTGAGGAAAGGATTGATTTCCTGGATACCTAAGTGTACAAACAAGATGGGCTGTTAGCTGTAGATCTTTTTAAAAAACAGACAGATTATAATAATCTACTGCACTATAATAGTGCACATTCTCCTGCTCTGTTAAAGAGTTTACCCAAAAGCCAATTTATGCGAATAAGACGAATTGTCTCAGATGAAAATTTGGTAAAAGAAAGATTATTGGAAATGGGTGAACACTTTAAACAGAGGGGATACCCAAGTAACTTAATTGAACAGGGGATTAAAGATGTACTGCAGATCCCTAGGACGGAATTACTTAAGGACAAAATGAGAAATAAGAAGGATAAAATAATGATCTTAGTTAATGAATATTCTCTTTGGAGTAACCGAATACAAAAAATACTAAAAAAACATTGGCATATTTTACAAATTTCTAATCCAAATGTTGAAGAATTCTCTAGTCCCCCCCATGGCTGCCTTTAAAAGGGTCAAGAACCTTAAAGTTACATTGGTTAAAGCTGATGTGGGCCCAAGGAGTAGAATTACCCAGGGACACATTGGGCATAAAAACTTGCGATGTTTTCCATGCCTTAATTGTCAAAACTGCAATAGTATCATTAAAGGCCCCATTTTTACCCATCCCTCGTCGGGTAAGAAATATAAATTTAAGGATTACTATACTTGTAACTCTAAGTTCGTTGTGTATCTAATTAAGTGCCCATGTGGTTTAGGGTATGTGGGCGAGACCACCAAGAGGGTACAGGAGCGTATTAACCAACACAAAAGTAATATCAGGACAGGAAAATATGATGCTCCTGTATCCCACCATTTTATAACTGCTGGACACCAGATTAATCATCTTAGATTCCAGGTGTTAGAACATATTAGTCTTCCTAGGAGGGGTGGTAATAGGGTTGGGGTGGTAATAGGGTTAGGTTGTTAAAGTATAGAGAATTATACTGGATTCATGAACTGGGGACTATGATACCCAATGGGATGAATAGGGAAATGTATTGGAGTGTATGTCAGTAAATATGGATTATTAGGTACTTGATAGCAGTTTAACTGGCAGGTTTTTCTAAAAAAAAATTGGGTTTAAAACTTCAGGGATACGGATAGTTACATTTACTCAGTTCTTTTGATATCTTTTGTTGAAAGTCTTTTTTTGGATAGATTGGAATTTAAATTCATTTAGCTAATACCTTTTTTAATTTAATGCTGAAAATGTAAAAAGATTTAAGAACTGGCATAAATTTTATAAAAAAAGATTTTTTTTTAGGTTGACCTTTTTGGTTTTTATCCTTTGTTGAAGGACGTTCTTGGTAATTGTTTAAGAGCTCCAAAAAGTATTCTTTTTTTCAAGATGACCATTTAATAAGATCTAATTGGAAGGGAAACAATTAAAATTGGCTTTTCTTCAAAAGATATTTGAATTAGCAATGTTGAAAAAGAGTTAAGAAAAGAAAAAATCCCCTTTTTTTATGTTTTGTATGTTATTTTTTGAAAATAGTACATTGCGATACAATAATGACAATAAGTGTATATTCAATTATTTTGTGTACTGAGTAGATTAACTTGATGTATGATTAACAATGATGAAGTTTTTTTGTTCTCTTTATGTCCTTTGTTGAAAAATTATGATAAATGTAATTAGAGATGTAAATAATGACCACTAGATGGCATTAAGCAAAACAAAAAAGTTTGTATTAATTGAACACAGGTGAGAACAGGTGTGGTGGGTGGAGCCGCAGCCTTTATAAGGTTTGTTTTTAGAGTTGTATGTTAGACATGAATAAGGACATGGGTCCGAAACGTTGTCTGTTTTAAGTGGCACAATAAAATCATGATGTTTTAATACAGTTGGTGGTGCAGCTATATCATTATTTTTGGACTGACTTCTTGGGACCTTGGTGCAGGTCCAATAGTTGGCACACCTACATAAAGTTTTGTTACACCCTTGGTGCTTGGGCAATTCTTTGTATTGTTGGTCCTATCTTTAGTGTGATCTGTAATCTCTTTATCATATGCTCTTTCAAAAAATCTTTTCTCTAATATGGCAATTTGTTGTTCATAATCAGTGGTCTTTGAGCAATTTTTCTTAATTCTTAAAAACTGCCCTACAGGTATATTGTCTGCCCATTTCTTATAGTGGCAGCTTCTCCCATGAATATAATTAATAGAATCAACGGGCTTAAAAAATGTCTTAGTTTCAAATTCCCCCCCTTCTACCATAATCTCTAGATCTAGGAAAGTAATCTTTTCATGACTACATTCATAAGTGAATTTCAGTTCCTGATCATTATCATTCATATCTTTAAATAATTTAATCAATCCTGTCTCACTTTCTCTCTAGATAATGAGTATATTGTCGATATATCTCTTAAAGATCACAAGATTCGCACCAAGCTCCACCGAGGACAAAAACCTCTCCTCCCAATGGCCCATAAAGAGGTTGGCGTAGCTTGGCGCGAATCTCGTGCCCATTGCTGTTCCCTCTAATTGCAAAAAATATTGTCCATTGAATGAGAAATAATTATGTTCCAGTATGAACTCAATACATTCCAGTAACTCTTTTTTGATCTAGGGGTATATCACTATCTTTCTCCAGATAATTCCTAACTGCTGCTATACCTAATTAATGTTCTATTGTTGTATATAAGACAAGACATCACAGGATGCTAGTATGATCTCTTCTTTTAATGGTGTATTTTCCGAAAGCTGTAACACATTGGTTGAATCCTTAATATAGGAATCTAATTTTTGAACATATTTTTGTAAAAATCTATCTATATATTGTGAAAGATAAGATGTCATGGATTTTATGCCAGATATAATTGGCCTGCCTGGGGGGTTATTAATATCCTTATGGATTTTGGGGAGGAAATAAAATTTAGGTATTTTTGGAAAAGATGGTATCAGAAATTTTGATTTTCCCTTATTCAATATCCCTTTGTCTTTACCTGTGCTAGCTATCCTCATCAGTTTATTGAGGTAGGAATTTGTTAGATCCATATCTAGTTTTTTATATGTCTTTACATCACCTAATAGACGGTTAGCTTCTGATATATATTGTTCCCTATCCATCACTACAATCCCATTTCCTTTATCGGCCGGTTTAATGATATCATCACTATTTTTTACATCATCCAATGTCTTTTTATCAGTTTTAATTAAAATTTAAGTGACCTTCTTAAATTTATTATTTTTTCTGAGGTCAGATGTTACTGCTTTATCAAGGGTATCTAAGTGGCTCACTTTCTCATAAGTTGGATTGGAGGTCGACTTAGATTTCAAATTTGTGTGTATATATTTCTTATGATTATTTAATGGGTTTATTATTGGGTTCATACAGTGGCGTCACTACAGGGGGGCAAAGGGGGGCATTTGCCCCCCCTTGGAAAAGACTTGCCCCCCGTTTGCCCCCCCGCCACCCGGGCTGCAGTATAGCTGATTTATTTTTTTTTTAAAAAATGTTTTAACTATGATTGGGCCCTCCACCAAGTGGTCATCATGTGACCACAATTGCACCCGATACCGGCACAGCCGCACAGTCAGTCAGTGCAGTTAGCACAGCCAACAGTCAGTCAGTGCAGTTGTTGGCGCACGTGACTACTTGTACTTACTACAGTGAACTGGCCTGACTCAGTGCGGGCAGCGGGGCATGCAGGTGCCGGGTGGTGTCGGGGAACAATGGTCTCGAGGACTTGAAGCCAGGAGTTTTAGGGTGAGTTGAAAATATGCTTTAAATATGCTAAAATTGGAAATATGTGTAGGGTATAATGCTGCTCTCTACTCTTCGTCTGCACTTAATTCCCCTTTCACGGATTCAAACCAGAGAGCACAGGGCTCTGTAATCCCCAAAGTGCAGCAGCATTTTTCTCAAGTCTGCAGGTCACACAGGGACTGCTTTGCTACCAAGTTGATTTTTTTTCTCGCATGTGTGTGTCCACAAAACGTATCGATAGTGATGTAACATGTGGTTCGATTTAGCCTGGGCTGGGAGAGAGGAAGGGGGCATGCAATTCAATTAACATGTGTGGCTGGAGATGTTGTGTGTGTGATAATAAAGTCTCCCCTCCCTCTTGTGCTGCCTGGTGGTATAGACTGTATGCAGGGAACAAAGTGGTATAGGGGCAGAGAAGGGTGTATGGCCAATGATGAGTACATGCAAGGATCACAGTGCATTTAGGTAGAAAGGGCTATAGGCATATAAGGTAGTATAGAGATGCAAAGAGCTTATTAGCATTAGAGCAAGGAGGGGTATGGTCAGGGAAGGTGGGATAGACTACAGACAGGGAGCACAGAGGATTTGGGTAGATGTGGGTATAAAAGGTGGTGTAGAATGTATGAAGGGAGAACAGAGGTATTTGGCAAGGAGGGGTTATGATCAGGGAAAGAAATAGACTGCATGCAGTGATAACAGGGCATTTAAGCAGGGAAAGTGGTATGGCTAAGGAAGGTGGTGTAGTGTGCATAAACAAGGTATTTAATTAACCAAAGTGGGGACATTGCCAGGAAAGAATATGGACTGCAAGCAGGAAGCACAGGGACATTATAGGTGTAATATAGGTAGTACAGGTAAATTGAAGGGAGTAGTTTTATATTCAGGCAATGGCTGAAGTTTCTTAAGGTCTTGTAGGGCATGTGCAGGGGCTTATATGCTGGGTGTATAAAGATATATGGACTGATCAATACATATTTCAGACCAGCATAAGTCACATGGGATGTTTAAAGTTATATTTGTAGGGTATGTACTGTATACAAGAAATGTGCATGATAAAGTGATGTATGCAAGGTGCTATGTATTACATGGTTAAAGTGGTGTATATTTAAATGTGCAAAGTTTGTTATCTGCACTCCTGTATGTATTTTTGCAGCTTCCTATTAATGTAATCAGAACTACAGAATACATTAACACTTTACTAAGTAATGAATAATGATAGCTGTAATTAATGTTTATTGGTTGTGTACAGGAAGTGTAAACGTATGTAGTTGGTATGAAATGTATGATGCATGTAAATAGAAAATTGCAGATAGTGATGTATATGTTTTTGCTCAAGTTTGTGTATTGATTATGTGTAAAGAAGTATGTGTTGGATGATCTCTATATGATGTATATGGAAGAGTAGGGAAGTAGGTATATGGTTTTTATAGTGGGTTTATACTGTATATGGCATGCATTGTGTATTATATGTGTAGGGGGCAGGGGGATATACAGTATATGGCAAAGAGAACTAGTGTTCGGATTTGGCTTGAAGAAAAGGTGGCAACCCTATACGAGGCAGCCGCCTAATTATTAGTGCCCCCCCAGTTTTGACTGTTCTATCTTATGTGCCCCCCCTATATTTTGTTCCTAGAGTCGCCACTGGGTTCATACCATGCTCTAGAGGATGTTTCATAAAGAAACGTTTCAGAGACAATTTTCGTAAAAATTGTTTCACATTTAAGTGGGTTTCAAATGTATTCATTCTGGTAGTGGGGGCAAACAATAACCCAATACTCAATACTCTTTTTTCTTCCTTATTTAGTTTAATCTTGCTAATATTAAATACTCCTAATTTAACCACTTCTATTTCTGTCTTTTTGATTCTTTTCCTGGATGTTCATCCTCTCTTTCCTGAAGATCTTTTTTCTTCGGTTTCCTCTTGTCTCTTCTAATCTTTCTACTTCCATTAGATTCATTGATGTGCCCTCCATAGTATTCCCATGATTCTCGTTCACCAATGGCGTGAATCTATTATGTGTAGGTATTTGCCACTCATTTTCTGGTCTATACCTGTGTCTATCATATCCTCTATTGTGATTACTGTGATTATATCCTGCATTAAAACAGGGAAATTTGAGTGTATCTATTATAACCCCTATTACTATTACTGTGATAGTATCCTCCATTATAAGAAGGATTATGTGTGTATCTATTATCATCCCTATTATCATAACCTCTGTTGTGATAGCTCTGATCATAGTGTCTATCCCTTCTCTGATTGTGATTGCCTGACCGACTATTATAGTCTGTAGGATGCCAGTTTTCCCAATTAGTGCCTCATGTTCCTGTACTCCCCCATTCGTTATAAGTGTCTCTATGGGAATTATATCTATTTGGTGCTCTATCCATATATTAATTATTTGTTCTCTCTGTCCAATGTTTCTTATTTTGTTCAACTTTTTTATACCTTTTCTTAGTCCCATTTTGTGAATCGCGCATGGTTTTTGTGTCTACTTTTTGAATTTGAACCTCAATGGGAGTGCTAATATCCATTGCTTCCATTTCATCTCTTTCCATTTTAATTATCTGCTAATAGCTATTGCTGTTGTTTTTATGCTATAAGAATGTAGCTTCACCATATATATAGAAATATGTCTTTTAGAATTGTTTTATATTTTATTTTTAAATTAAATTGTGAATTTTTAAGTTTAACTTTTTAATTTTATTATTTGACTGGTCTGACTCCGCTTTTAGCGCCTATCTACACTGTGTTTGACTAATTATAATTTCCTCATGAATAATAAAGTAGCTCTTCTACCCAGATGATGCTTGTATAAAGCAATATGTGTTTAATTGTATTAATGCTTGTAACAGCTAATAGGTATTCTAGGTTTGTATTAACCTAGTGCTGAAATAACACTTCCTTCAGTATTGCTAAAATTGCTGTATCCACGATAGTATTGCGGTTTAAGAAGTGCTATCTTGGATTATATTTTGCCTGCCTGTTGCCTTTGAATGATTAAATTAGTAGAGTGTACATGGAGAATCTATTGTTTAAAGTAGTACTGATATGTGAACCTGTAATTATCTAGTATAAAGGTTAAAAGATTTCTGATAGGCTTGTAGTTAGCAACTTATGTTGCCTTTCTCAATTGGCTGCCAAATTTGTAGCAAATAACCAAGGGTAATTCAAGTATGGGTATGGTTAGCAATATCTATCACCAGACTTAGGCAGATATATGCAATATCTGTATTCATTGAAGTATGTGAATTACTGTTGGATTGGTTTGCACATTTTATACCTGTTACCCCAATTATTTAGCATAAAGATTCTCAAAATCAACACTTGGTTGAACCCAATATTATCTCCCTTTTTTTTTACTTAGTCAGTATCTGAATCATCTATAATAGTGCATTATTAGTTTAGCAGCATATGAGATAATACTAGAAGTGGCTATTTAAAAAACAGTAGTTCCCAATGCCTCCTCAGCAAGTCCCTAGCATGTTTTACCATGTGAACGGCTTTCTCAAAGGGTAACACGGGCGGTGCAAATTTGGCCTCTATTTATGACGTCTGGATCTTGACCCTACCTCCAAACATGACGTCATCCTTGTAACGTTCTGAATTTTTATCAGAATTCAGTCATTGGTATCTTTTTGCTTTATTTAAATATAAAGGTGTATCATTATGTTTCAGTGTTTAAATAATGTGTCCTCTTGTGTATTGACACATATTTAACTTGTTCGGTTCCACTGAAAACATATGAAAAATGCATATTAATGAACATATTAAGGTAACATAAAAAGGGGACAATTCTAATAATGCTAAGTCTATCCTTATCTATGATTTTTATGTATTTTCCTGCTTTTTTAAAATGAAAAAACAGTGTTTTGTAATTGAGGATAAGGGTATTGATAGATCATTATATGAATTCTAGTCTATCCATATTCGAGTTTTCCATAGTTGAGGATAAAAATATTAATAATTGGGCGGAGCCAGCAGTGCACAAGAATGGTCACATTCATACCGCTCGGGTACTAACACCTTTATGATTGATCTTTCACAACATCTATACTGCAACTAAGCCCTATGCAACCTTTCGATAACCTCCTGGACTTCTACCCAACACCTGAAGAGTGCTGAATTTAACTACCGGAGCGGTACTATCAACCTAAGATCGGAGGCTTGTCCTTACATTGTATGTGCGGCGGCCATTGTTATACCCTCGTGACTGTGGGGCTATACAGACTCTTTGGGTTTATACTGAAGATTGAGGCCAATTATTCCTCCTTTATAACAGCCTTTATACTTGATGCATAAGATTATCATGGACAGCCCTAATAGTTTCATGAAGGCTCTGAGCTGTATGCTTACGGAACACCATACCGCTCTTGAAAGATCGATGTACAACGTATCTAAACACAGGAACACCTGTGTCTCTCAGCTACATACACATCCAGAGCCTGCTTTAGTCGACAATGTCTGTAGATGAACTATGGGATCTAAGTGCCCAAATAACATCCCGATTAGTTGTGTGAGGGACCTGATCCCTGGGATTTTGGAGCCTGTAATAGTGGGTAAAGTAGCCACAACAGCAAGTATAGGCCAGCTTAACAATGGCCCAGGGAGGATCAGCGAATCCAGCATAGCCATAACTCAGCCAGTCCTCACATTAAGCCCAGCAGACACAACGCAGGAACTCAAAAGGATTCCAGTTGTGGTTCGTTTCCGAGGCCAGAGAGCGATAAGGCTGCAATTTCTGTCGACCATGCAGATTCCAATTGTCCCTTCCTATGCAGAACTATTGGAACTTAACTGTGAATCTGCTGATGCCCGTGACCTGGATATATCTGAGAACTACTGGCCCATGGTGAAGATTGGTATGGGGCTTTTGACACAGGTCTTTGGCCATATCTGCCCTTGTGTATTATCGCTTAGGTTATTGGGTTTGCATTTCAAGTTTTCAGTAGCAACCCAGAAGAAGGGTATAAGATAGACTTTGCCGTATAATAGCCACATTTCTATGGACGCTACAATAGCTATTGACTATCTGAATGACCTTTAGTCCTAATGGAAACATGCTCTTAAATCTGATATTTTCCTTAACATCCTCTCCTATTTTTTATACTAAAAATGTTTTATTTTAGCGGTACCTTCCTAGAAACGTAGGCCAATAATTTTTCTGTTTGCACTGCACCTTGTATGTTCAAATTTACTAACTCAAATAATCCCAATAGGGCGACATCGCCATTTGTTTAATGTTATAAGATATGTTATGAAGTATTAATATATATGCAGTCTCTAAACACATATCTCATTTTGGCAACGTGTGGATGTGTTGGGCTCTTGACTTATATATGAGAATGGACAGTTTGATATTCTATAGGCTTTTAATGTTTTTTCTCTTTTTTTTTCTTCTTCTTTTTTTGTTTGTTTAAAATAGTTGCATATGTTTAAATAGTTTGCATCTCTGTTCAGCCCTATATACAAGTTATATTAGAGGACAAATACTTGAAGGTAACATGAGACCTGAAACAGTTTGATTTTGATTTTACAGGGTATTGAGGCACCAGACCATAGTAACTACATCAGAGATCTCAGTCTTGTACTAGAATGATAATCTACCTTATATGGGTTACACATTGTTTGGACACCTATATAGTACTAATATTTCAACAGCCCATACTTGATAAATAGAAATTTAAACATAGGCAATATATTACAACATCATACCTCACAGTATTACCTCATAGTTTATTAGGTGAAGCTGACTTCTGCTTTAGATATACTTATGTTTATATTGTGTTGCCTACTACTCTCTATTGAAAACTACACTATCAAGGTTACACGCTCATGTATAATTTGAATGAGTTCTTTACATATTGGCAGCACATTTTAGAAGCTACTTCACTTATGATAACAGAATGTCCTATACGTTAAAAGAGAAACATGACAGTTTATACCTTTAGATTGACATTCTTACAACAATTTTAGATTCTTATTAGTTTTAGTGGCCGTTTACCTAGATCGTTTTCACTAATTTTTTATAGTGTCCCTTTCACTTACTAAGTGTTATACAAGCTTACCCTGATAAAATGCTGACCCTCCAGGCTGATTTGGCAATTATAAGCTGCTACTACATAGCATTTTACTATTATATCTGGTTTTCCCAGGTTAAATAGGGGTTACTAATTTGTGCCCTTTTAAAAAGTTGGGTATTATGCATATTTATTTCTTCATTTTTTTCAGTCTTTTCCTGTCGTCGGGCATAGGGCTTATGCCCAGGGGATAGGTCGCACATCTGTATCCTCAACCTGAACCATTTTATGCCACAACACACCCTATTAACTCAGAAGTGCTTCCAGCCTTATGATTTATCTAGAGGCTCCTTCCTGGCTGATCACATCTTTTTATCCATTAGTGTTTAATCGGGTATACCCTGCCAAGCCCACTAGTCACAAGGTAATCCTTTTGTGTTATATCTGGAGTCTGGTAGCCTCTTACTATGGCAGTCTATCACTAGTTATATATGCAGTCGCTAAAATGACACTATAACTGCTGGCCCCTGTTACATCTCCCCCCCAAAACGCAAAAGTGCTCTGGATTGAACAAATTATGACCAGAGACTAAATAAGCAGTTTCTCTAGTAAAAATCGCAAATAATTAAAACACCCCTCTTAACATGACTACTATTCTATTCTATTTCCTCCCACATTACATAGGATCTATATAAAACTCTCCTTTATCAAAGAAGGAAAGCAGCCTTTATCATATTCTCAATACCATTATCTTGTGTTTGATGGTATTGTTCTCCTCCTCTACATAGCAATCCATTAAAGTGTCGAGGCTCAAGAGTAGCCTCTTTGATCTGAGGAGTATGAACATACCCATCCCTACCAATAAATAAAAATGAGGATAATAGAGTAATTGAGTACAGTCTATACCTAGTTGCTCCTTGAGTAGGTGAATTTCTGTAATACTGTCAAGAAACATTACTGTTTACTTTTTAATTGCTTCTTCATTTGTACACCTATATAAACATAGTAACATAGTAACATAGTAGATGAGGATGAAAAAAAGACCGAAGTCCATCAAGTTCAACCTATAAAAGTACAAGAAGACAGAGGGGAGCCTCATGTGTGGTATAATCAGAAAGTATGATACAGAACAAACAGAATGGAGCCAAATGAGTACTCACATACTATTGAAGCACACCTATGTGCTGGTAGAGACAAGCTGCAATTTCAGATAGGTGTGACAGCTCACCCTCCAGGCAAAATTGTGTAGCTGGTGAGAAATTAAAAAACAAACAAAGAAAGCACTACATGTGCAGACCATTAAAGGTATAAGCGGCAATATCTCTTAGATGATACAGATGGGTACTCACATACTCCTGTAGCACACTTATGTGCTGGTAGAGGCAGGCTGTAACTTTATGACAGGTGTAGCAGCTCACCCTAGATGTAGATTCTTGGTTGTGCAGGGGTGTAGGTCCCAGTGAGCAATCAGCAAAGGCAGAAGGTAGGAAAAGAACTCCACTTAGAGTACATTTAAAATAAAATGTAGCTATTTATTAAAAACAAAGATAAAAAAACAACACAGCAGTTTTTTATGATGAGTGGATAAAAGGGTATACAGTGGCACCCCTCAAATGCAACGCGTTTCTCGGTTAGAACCGTTTCATCAGGCATATATTAATTCAACATCCTACCTCTGCCTTAAATAACAAACTAACAGTTATCCACCTCCTTACAAAGGGGTGTGTTTCCTAATTGATATCTAACACCTGTCTGATGACATCAGATCTTCTAATTGCAACAGTTTTTCACATAGAGTAAAAACCACATTATACACATGTAAAGTATTTTAGCAATAGTATCCTATACTAAACAATAATTAGACAATCCAATAGAACACTGCATGTTTGCATTTAAAGATAAAAAAATCGGTATTGACCCACAGTTATCAAAGGGTTATTCGATCTATTTTCCTATTCACACAATGTTTATAATTCAAAATATATATTGGGAATGTTAACTTCTATCCATAGTCAAAAACTGGGCTAGATTTAAACATATTGTTAGTATGAGGAACAACCTACTGTGCGTTAGACCCGTATTCGAAAAAAAAAAAAAAAATATATATATATATATATATAAATAGTAAGAAGTTGGGCGTGTATATTTACCGGTGCTGTGTGAACACAGCCAATAGGCTGACATGGGTGTATCTATCGGGGGTGTGTGAAGGCAGCCGATGAGCTGACATTAGTAAATATAGTAAATAGTAAAAAGTGGGTGTGTATGTTTACAAGTGCTGTGTGGAAACAGCCAATAGGCTGACGTGAGTGTATCTACAAGGGGGTGTGTTAAGGCAGCCAATGAGCTAACATTAGTGAGCGTGTGAACCCTAGATACTGTGTGAAATACACCTCTTTATAGCAGACCTAGTTACATGTATCTGGCAAAAATAAGTTCAACCTATACAAATCTAAAATATATAGAAAAAGCTCCAGTTAAACTTAAATAATCCCACTAAAAGGTGACCCATTTAATACTAGCAATCTTATCTATGAATTTTGTTTATAGACAGAAATGTATCCAAATAATTTTTAAATGTAGCTAGGGTATTGGCATCCACAATTTTATTGCTCTTACAGTGAAAAAAACATTTCTGTTGCAGGAGATTAAATCTCCTTTCCTCCAACCTTAAATTGTGACCTCTGGTTGCAAACAATTTTCTTGGAATAAACAGAGCTTTTGCCATCTCTGTATATGGGCCTTGAATATATATATAAGGTAATCATGTTACCTCTTAAGCGCCTTTTTTTTCTAAAGAAATTAGACCTAGTTTGGCTAGCCTCTCCTCATAGGTTAAATTCTCCAATCCCCTTATTAGCTTTGTGGCCCTTCTCTGAACTTTTTCTAGTTCTGCAATATCTTTTTTTGCGATTGGTCCCCAGAACTGCACTCCATACTCAAGGTGAGGTCTTACCAGGGCTTTATATAGTGACAGAATTATGCTTTCCTCCTTTTGAGTCAATGCCTCTTTTAATACATGCTAGTATCTTATTAGCCTTTGAAGCTGCTGCCCTGCACTGTGCACCCATCTTTAGCTTGTTATCTATTACTACCCCCAAATCCATTTCCTCCTGTGTTTAGCTAAGTCTTTTCCCATTTAAATAATATGTTGCCTGCTTATTTTTACTTCCAAAATTTTCCCATATTAAATCAAATTTTACATTTACCTGCCCATATTTCTAATTTTTGCAGGTCCCTTTGTAATGAAAGTTCATCCTGCGTTGACCTACCTAATGACCTTACTTAACTTAGTATCATCTGCGAAAATAGAGATGTCGCTATTTAATCCTAGCTCCAAGTCATTTTTTAAAAATATTAAAAAGAATAGGGCCCAGCACTGATCCCTGGGGTACTCCACTGATTACCTTTGTCCAATCTGAGTATGATCCATTTACTACTACTCGTTGCTCCCTATCTTTTATCCAGTTATTTATCCATAAAATAACATTTTCAGCTATTCCCAGTTCCTTAATTTTGTGCATTAATCTCTCATGTGGCACTGTATCAAATGCCTTTGCAAAATCTAAGTATATCACATCAACTGATTCATCTTTATCTATATTTTTACTTACTTCCTCCCTCATAGAATCAAATTAGATTAGTTTGACATGATCTATTTCTCATAAAACCATGTTGATTAGAACTCATAATCTTGTTTACACGAATATGCTCATCAATATAATCCCTTATAATCCCTTCAAATATCTTCACCACTATTGATGTCAGACTAACTGGTCTATAGCTTCCTGGATCATCCATACTTCCCTTTTTGAAGAGTGGCACCACATCAGCTTTACACCAATCCTTGGGTACCATGCCTGAGGATAATGAGTCTTGAAAAATTAAGAGTAGAGGTTTGTCTATAACAGTGCTAAATTCCCTTAACACCCTTGGGTGTATTCCATCTGGCCCTGGAGTTTTATTTACCTTAATATTATCCAATTTGTTCCAGATATCCTCTATACATAACCCAGTTAATGGTATGGGCTGGAATGTTCTATTTTGTTCCAAAGTATCATTCAATGGTTCCTCTCTTGTGTATACTGAAGAAAAAAAATGGTTTAGTATCTCAGCCTTCTCCCTGTCACTGTTAATCATGCTACCCTCCCCGCATTTTAATGTATCTATATTGTCTTTCTTAGATTTTTTGCTATTTATGTACTTAAAGAACCTTTTAGGGTTAGATTTAGAATCCTTTGTAATTAATTTTTCATTTTCAATTTTGGCTAATTTGATTGCCTTTTCGCATGCTTTGTTACATAAATATGGAATTTTGAGTCTGTACTATTTTCTTTGAATAATTTAAATGCCCTACGTTTTTTCCTAATTTCTCTTAACACATTTATATTCAGTCACATTGGCTTGGATTTTTTATGTTTATTTTTATAACCATATGGTATTTGTTGATTTATGTTATCCTCTGTATTTTTATTAGAGAATACTTTGTCCCAATTTATGTTATTTAATGAATTCCTTAAATCGTTGAAATTTTGCTTTCTTAAAATTAAAAGTCTTGGTTAAACCTTTAAGACACTGCTTATGAAAAGAGATTTCAAATGTGACTATGTTATGATTACTGTTACCCAAATGTTCTTTGACTTCTATGTTTGATATTATATCTGTATTATTTGATAGCACTAAATCCAATATAGAGTTACTCCTAGTTGGCTCCTCTATTAATTGTGACAAGAAGTTATCCCTGAGAATATTTAAAAATCTATCCCCCTTAGCTGAATTACTAGTTTCATTGGCCCAGTTTATATCAGGGTAGTTAAAATCTCCCATAATTACAGCACTGTTATTAGCAGCCTTACTTATTTGTATTAGTAGTTGAGTTTCATCCAGGTCACTAATGTTGGGGGGCTTGTAGCATGTCCCTAGTAATATTTTTTTAGGATCCCCCCCCCACTCTTTATTTCCACCCACAGGGTCTCTACATTGTCGCCTGTATCAGAAATATCTTCCCTTATTATAAGTTTAAGGTTAGGTTTAATATACATGCAGATTCCTCCAACCCTTTTATTATTTCTGTCTCTATTTATTATTTCTGTCCCTCCTAAATAAAGTATACCCCTCTAAGTTAACTGCCCAGTCATGTGAATCATCCCACCAAGTTTCAGATACTGATAACATCATAGTCCTCTTCTGCAACTAAGAGCTCCAGCTCCCCCATTTTACCTGTCATGCGTCTTGCATTTGTTGCCATACATTTAATTTTCATGTGCTTTCTGCTGATACTTGGAGGCCTACTTATCAAGCCATCAACTGTGCTGCATTCGCCAGCACCTATATGCCCGCCTAACATCGCCTAAAATCGCTGCCGCGGACCTGAATACGTTCTCCATATTTAACAAAAAAAGCTGTCAAAAAGCCGTGCACCAAGTACGGGGCGATGAGCAGCAGACTGTTGTTAACAAGCAATCATCGATCTCGCTGCTCTTCGGCTTTTTCCCAGCTTTATTTGTATACGGACACTAAACACCCACACTATACTAAACTGTTTAACCCCTATCCCGCCTCTCCCGGACCCCACCGCAACTAAATAAAGTTATTAAACCCTAAACCGCCGCTTCTGGAGCCCACCGCCACTCTAATAAACTTATTAACCCCTATTCCTCTGTTCCCGGAGCCCACCGCCACCTACATTATACTTATTAACCCCTAATCTGCCGTCCCCTACACCGCCGCCACCTACATAAAGTTATTAACCCCTATCCTGCCGCTCCCAGAGCCCATCGCAGCTAATAACATGTATTAACCCCTAAACCGCCAGCCCCTCACATCGCCATAAACTAAATTAACCAATTAACCCCTAAACCTAACAACCCACTAACTTTTTTTTTTTTTTTAATTATTTTTTTTTATTGAGGTCATAAAGAGCAAAACAAGTTACAGACAAGAATCACCAATAGACATAAATAGCATAGCGATAAGACAGACATTCTGAATTTTTAAACATACTGAAGACATAAATTGATATAAACTCTGCGTTTCCATTATGAAAGCCCCTGATAACATAGGACTAGCCAGTGGTAAGAATGATCTTGAATAAAGTAAACTAGAATGCCTGTAGGATTCCTGTGTAAGAGAAAAACAACAAACTCAAAATAACCTCTATTTTGTATTAAATAAGGAGTAACATTGAGCCCCTCAATGCAGAAGATATATATTAGTTTATCTGTTTGACACAGTAAAATAAAGAATTTGGGCAAAAGGGGGGGTGAGCTTCATAATATTTGGGGAAGGGAAATGCAGCGGGCAAGAGCCGCTCTAAATGGGGGGTAGGGGGAGGAGTAGGGGGCGGAGCCAGTCAGCATACCAGACCAATGAACGCTCCTAGGCTTCTAAACTTGGGAGTGCAAAACCATTACAGGTTTAACCTTAGATAATAAAAGGTATAGTCACTTATGGCATAAGCTTGAACCTTGACTGGATACTGAGTGAAAGGATGTAATCTATGTGTGTTGGGCTGACTTCATACTTAAATGGTGTAATATGAGAATATATTTAATCACTCTAGACTCTATATCTACCCTCTGCTACAATGAGAAACAGTACAAGACATATAAACATCAGTTAGGTATTCTAAATACAGTGCAATATATAAAAAAACAACACATTAGTAGCTTAAGTAGAGCTTACAAGTGAATCATGAGATATAACAATATTATAGATATGCCATAATAAACAGCAAGTAGGTGACATAAGTCAATTTCCCAATAACTGACAAGCAAATTATAAATGGGAGCATCTGTCTTGCCTTGTCAAGGCAGTAGTATGTGGTCAGGGTGAGAGATACGGGCGGGTTGTGTGTTAGATGGGGCCTATATACCTATCGCGGTCACAGATAAAGCATAGACATTATTTAAGTTCGAAGGTTTTTTTATAGTGACCTTGGCTGCTGAGCTATAATCTGCAGGTACTAGGCACACATAGTTATAAAACATTATGAGGCCACATACTGTAAAATATTATCTCGCGCTTAAAGCATAAAAATGTGCTGGAAGTAGTTCACACTTTCTTATGTGGATGTGTAAGCAGTATGGAAGACCAGTACACCACAATACTAAGTTATTTTATAGAATCTAAATTAACATATAGGTGAGAGGGGGGAGAAGTACTGAACGCGCCCATTACAATAGTAGCATGAGAGGCTAGTTGCTGTCAATCAAATATACATGGAAATGTTAGTATAGTTTATAGACATGGCCTAGTACCCATTAGTTTTTATAGCTAACTTGTATAATGAGGGGGGGGGGGTGCAAATTATAGAAAGGCTTTCAACAATGTCTAAACATCTATACTATCCCCTGTACATATTAAAGCCTTGGCCCACAACAACACTGCGGTTTAACAGTAGTATGAAGCAACAGTTAGTAATGTCCCCACTATATTGGATAGAAGATAATAGCCTAGTTCGCAAAGTATACAGCCACTTTAAACGCAGAAAACATGCAAAACTTAGAATATTTAGTCATATGCAGATTGCCATCTATTAAAATTTAGGCCTTCAGATGTAGCACCCTATCGACATTACAAACAATACAACTCTGAAAAATCAAACAGGGTATGAGATTAATTCAACCTATAAACCACTATAAACTTTTAAATTAGCCTGCATGGCCTCTACTGTATGTATCATAATGGAGGCCTGAATAAACGGTGGAGTTCTTTATCCAACTCCTGTTGCCGGGAGGCCTGAGTAGGGAGCAATGGGTTGCTGACTCTGTGCTCGGAGGGGACTCATCATGGGTGTTCTGGCGTCATTTGTCAAGATAGGGCTAATTTCTGTGTTAGAATGTTCCTGCAAACTAGCGATCACCTCCGTTCCAAAGAAAAAAGTTCCCGTCAGCCAGGCGCCCCTCTCGAGCCTTTTGCGATCATATGCGCCAATATCATATGTCCGTCTTAGGCTCCGACAGAATGCTCCACTAATCTCCATAGCTGTGCCACTATTACAGCGTGTAGCAGGCGATCCTCCTAGAATCAATATGGCTCCCGAGCCAAGGTCTCCTTCTGGGTCTTTGCCGGCCTTTGTTTCAAACATGAACTCTTGCGGCAGGATCACACAAACCTCCTTCTTCCCAGGTACAGGCCGTGGGACAAAAGGCTTATACCCGGCATCTGCTCCCCTGGCAGTTGATTGCGTGTCTGCATCAGCTCCCCGTGGTCCACACTCAACCCCGCTCATCAATTCTGCTGACGGCTCTCTCTCTAGCATAGGAGAATTTGACTGCCGCACCAGCTGGCTCCAAATCCCACAGTGTTCAGTGCTACAAGCTGACTTCTCCTGCTGTTCATTAGCGAGGTAAGGAGAGGTGGTGTATCTTACCATAATACGGAAAAGATCTCTCTTCATGTCTCTGAAGACTGTATCTAGTGTGTGACTAAACCCCTCCATAGTCACAAATGTGTAGGTCTTGGGATCCGTCTTGGTAGGATAAAGAGTAGAGGTAGGTGCCACTTTACTGAGGTTTTGGGAGATAGTTGAGCTGTGCCACGAGGGTGGGGAGATGACTGCCTTCAGAAGGCTTCCGCTCCAGACGGCTATCTGATAGCATGCAGATCTAAGCTATCTTATCCACTTCTGGACTTAAACTGCTCCACTATTATCTCTAGACTCCAGGTTCACTTTGAGGGTGTTGTTGGATCGGCTTAGTAGTCATTTTTTATGTATAAAAATAGTATCTTTACAGAGCTCTAAAGATGTGCGACTAATCTGTTGCTAGGCTAGCTCCGCCCCCCAACCCACTAACTTTATATTAAATATTAACTCATCCCTATCTTATAATAAATCTAAACTTACCTTTAGATTTAAATTAAACTATATTAAACTACTAATTAACCTATTCTAACTAATATAATAAAATTACATTAAACTATATTAAATTAATAATTAACCTACCACAACTATTATAATAAAAAATACATTAAACTATATTAAATTAATGATTAATCCAACCTAACTTTTAAACTAAAATTACATTAAACTATATTAAAATAAAAATGAATCTAACCTAACTTTTATACTAAAATTACATAAACCTACAAATTAAATTAAATATATTATGTATTTAAATCTACACTAAAAAATTACAAAGTTACAAAAAACTAACTGTTACAAAAAATAACAAACACTAACGGCTAGATTTAGAGTTTTGCGTTAGCCGTCAAAACCAGCGTTAGAGGGCCCTAACGCTGGTTTTGGGCTACCGCTGGTATTTAGAGTCATGTAGGTAAGGGTCTAACGCTCACTTTCCAGCCGTGACTTTTCCATACCGCAGATCCCCCTACGCCATTTGCGTATCCTATCTTTTCAATGGGATCTTTCTAACGCCGGTATTTAGAGTCTTGGCTGGAGTGAGAGTTAGAAATCTAACGACAAAACTCCAGCCGCAGAGAAAAGCCAGGAGTTAAGAGCTTTCTGGGCTAACGCCGGTTCATAAAGCTCTTAACTACTGTGCTGTACAGTACACTAACACCCATAAAGTACCTATGTACCCCTAAACCGAGGTCCCCCCCACATCGCCGCCACTCTATTACATTTTTTTAACCCCTAATCTTCCGACCGCAAACCGCCGCCACCTACGTTATCCCTATGTACCCCTAATCTGCTGCCCCTAACACCGCCGACCCCTAAATTATATTTATTAACCCCTAATCTGCCCCCCCACAACGTCGCCGCCACCTACCTACAATAATTAACCCGTAATCTGCGACCGGACCTCACCGCTACTATAATAAATTTATTAACCCCTAAAGCTAACTCTAACCCTAACCCTAACACCCCCCTAAGTTAAATATAATTTAAATCTAACGAAATAAATTAAATCTTATTAAATAAATTATTCCTATTTAAAGCTAAATACTTACCTGTACAATAAACCCTAATACTGTATAGCTACAATATAAATAATAATTATATTGTAGCTATTTTAGGATTAATATTTATTTTACAGGCAACTTTGTTTTTATTTTAACCAGGTACAATAGCTATTAAATAGTTAATAACTATTTAATAGCTACCTAGTTAAAATAATTACAAAATTACCTGTAAAATAAATCCTAACCTAAGTTACAATTAAACCTAACACTACACTATCAATAAATAAATTACATACAAATAAATACAATTAAATAAACTAACTAAAGTACAAAAAATAAAAAAAGAACTAAGTTACAAAAAATAAAAAAATATTTTAAAAACATTAGAAAAATATTACAACAATTTTAAGCTAATTACACCTACTCTAAGCCCCCTAATAAAATAACAAAGCCCCCCGAAATAAAAAAATGCCCTACCCTATTCTAAAATTAAAATTGAAAAGCTCTTTTACCTTACCAGCCCTTAAAAGGGCCTTTTGCGGGGCATGCCCCAAAGAAAACAGCTCTTTTGCCTGTAAAAAAAAAACATACAATACCCCCCCCCAACATTACAACCCACCACCCACATACCCCTAATCTAACCCAAACCCCCCTTAAATAAACCTAACACTAAGCCCCTGAAGATCTCCCTACCTTGTCTTCACCACTCCGGGTATCACTGATCCGTCCAGGCTCCGAAGTCTTCATCCAAGCCCAAGCGGGGGCTGAAGATGTCCATGATCCTGCTGAAGTCTTGGCCCAAGCGGGGGCTGAAGATGTCCATGATGCGGCTGAAGTCTTGGCCCAAGCGGGGGCTGAAGATGTCCATGATCCGGCTGAAGTCTTCTATCAAGCGGCATCTTCAATCTTCTTTCTTCCGGATCCATCTTCATCCCGCCGACGCGGAACATCCATCCTGGCTGACGACTTCCCGACGAATGACGGTTCCTTTAAGGGATGTCATCCAAGATGGCGTCCCTCGAATTCCGATTGGCTGATAGGATTCTATCAGCCAATCGGAATTAAGGTAGGGAAATTCTGATTGGCTGATGGAATCAGCCAATCAGATTCAAGTTCAATCCTACCTTAATTCCGATTGGCTGATAGAATCCTATCAGCCAATCGGAATTCGAGGGACGCCATCTTGGATTTAATTTATTTAGTTAGATTTAAATTATATTTAATTTAGGGGGGTGTTAGGGTTAGAGTTAGCTTTAGGGGTTTTATACAGTTATTAGAGTAGCAGTGAGGTCTGGTCGGCAGATTAGGGGTTAATAATTGAAGTTAGGTGTCGGCAATGTTAGGGAGGGCAGATTAGGGGTTAATACTATTTATTATAGGGTTTTTGAGGCGGGAGGGAAGCGGATTAGGGGTTAATACATTTATTATAGTAGCGGTGAGGTCCGGTTGGCAGATTAGGAGTTAATTATTGTAGGTAGGTGGCGGCGACGTTGGGGGGGGCAGATTAGGGGTTAATAATTATAATATAGTGGTCGGCGGTGTTAGGGGCAGCAGATTAGGGGTACATAGGTATAATGTAGGTTTCGGCGGTGTACGGAGCGGCAGATTAGGGGTTAAAAGTGTAATGAAGGGGTCAGCGATAGCGGGGGCGGCACATTAGGGGTTAATGAGTGTAAGATTAGGGGTGTTTAGACATAGGGTACATGCTAGGGTGTAAGGTGCAGACTTAGGAAGTGTTTCCCCATAGGAAACAATGGGTTGCGTTAGGAGCTGAACGCTGCTTTTTTGCAGGTGTTAGGTTTTTTTCAGCTCAAACTGCCCCATTGTTTCCTATGGGGGAATCGTGCACAAGCACGTTTTTAAAGCTGGCCGCGTCCGTAAGCACCGCTGGTATTGAGAGTTGTAGTGGCGGTAAATTATGCTCTACGCTCCTTTTTTGGAGCCTAACGCAGCCCTTCAGAGAACTCTAAATACCAGCGAGGTGCGGGGGAAAAAAAGCACGCGTAGCTAACGCACCCCTTCTAACGCAAAACTCCAAATCTAGGTGTATGTTACACAAGGGCCTATGAATATAAAAAAGCCCCCCCTCAAAATAAAAAAAACCCTAGCCTGCAATAAACTACAAATAGCCCTTAAAAGGGCCTTTTTGCAGGGCATTGCCCTAAAGTAATCAGCTCTTTTACCTGTAAAAAAAAATACAAATACCCCCCAACAGTAAAGCCCACCACCCACACAGCCAACCCCCCAAATAAAAAGCTAACTAAAAAAACCTAAGCTCCCCATTGCCCTGAAAAAGGCATTTGGATGGGCATTGCCCTTAAAAGGGCATTTAGCTCTATTGCAGCCCAAGTCCTAATCTAAAACTAAAACCCAATAAACCCTTAAAAAATCCTAACACTAACCCCAAAAGATTTACTTACAGTTTTGAAGATCCGACATCCATCCTCCAAGAATCTGGGAGAAGTTTTCAAGGAAGCTGCCAAAGTCTTCATCCAAGCCCACTTTCATCCTATTGGCTGATCCAAACAGCCAATAGAATGCAAGCTTAATCTTATTGGCTGATTGCAACAGCCAATAGGATTTTTTCAACCTTAAAGGGACACTGAACCCAAAATTTTTCTTTTGTAATTCAGAAAGAGCATGCAATTTTAAGCAACTTTCTAATTTACTCCTATTATCAATTTTTCTTCGTTCTCTTGCTATCTTTATTTGAAAAAGAAGGCATCTAAGCTTTTTTTGGGTTCAGTACTCCGGACAGCACTTTTTTATTGGTGGATGAATTTATCCACCAATCAGCAAGGACAACTCAGGTTGTTCACCAAAAATGGGCCGGCATCAAAACTTACATTCTTGCATTTCAAAATTAAATTAGAAAGTTGCTTAAAATTTCATGCTCTATCTGAATCAAGAAAGAAAATGTTTGGTTACAGTGTCCCTTAATTCCGATTGGCTGATAGAATTCTATCAGCCAATCGGAATCTAAGGGACGCCATCTTGGATGACGTCATTTAAAGGAACCTTCATTCGTCGGTAGTCGTCGGAAAGAATAGGATGCTCTGCGTTGGATGTCTTGAAGATGGAGCTGCTCCACTCTGGATGGATGAAGATAGAAGATGCCGTCTGTATGAAGACTTCTGCAGGCTTGGATGAAGACTTTGGCCGCTTCGTTGAGGACTTCTCCCGGCTTCTTGGAGGATGGATGTCGGATCTTCAAAACTGTAAGTAAATCTTCTGGGGTTAGTGTTAGGATTTTTTAAGGGTTTATTGGGTGGGTTTTAGTTTTAGATTAGGACTTGGGCTGCAATAGAGCTTAATGCCCTTTTAAGGGCAATGCCCATCCAAATGCCCTTTTCAGGGCAATGGGGAGCTTAGTTTTTTTAGTTAGCTTTTTATTTGGGGGGTTGGTTTTGTGGGTGGTGGGTTTTACTGTTGGGGGGGTATTTGTATTTTTTTTTACAGGTAAAAGAGCTGATTACTTTGGGGCAATGCCAGCAAAAGGCCCTTTTAGGGGCTATTTGTAGTTTATTGTAGGGGGGCTTTTTTAT